>NW_021620534.1:774124-794000 GCF_004785775.1 Grammomys surdaster | reverse complement strand
GAAGAAGAAGAAGAAGAAGAAGAAGAAGAAGAAGAAGAAGAAGAAGAAGAAGAAGAAGAAGCAGCTCTGTGAATAAATATAATGAAGGAAGTGAAAGGCCTCTGCAATGAAAACTTTAAGCCACTGAAGTAAGAAATCAAGGTTGACAGAAGATGGAAAAGACCACTCCCTCCCATGGACTGGGAAAATCAATGTTGTGAAAATGGCCACCCTTCCAGGATCAATCTACAGCCTCAGCCAATCCCAATCAAGATTCCAAGGACATTCTTCAGAGGAAAAAAAAACTCAAAATGCAAAGAAAACGAAAGACCAAGGAGAGCCGAATCAGTCTTAGACAAAATAAGTGCCATGAGAGGTATTGCTGCTATTCCTGATTTCAAGTTATACTACAGAGCCATAGTAACAACCACATGGAACAATAACAGACACATAAATCAGTTGAATAAAATAAAGGACCCAGATACAAATCCGTGCCCTTGTAAATACTGATTTAACAAAAATCCAAAGATACACACTGGAAAAAGTAACCACCTTCAGTAAACCTGGATTACAACATGTAGAAACTAGATCCCTAACTCTCACCTTGTACACACACACACACACACACACACACACACACACACACGCACAATTCCAAATGTGTCAACGATCTCAAAGTAAGACCTGAGATCCAGAAACTGCCAGAGGAAAAAGTAGAACACAAAAAATAAACCCAACAATCAACAAAGGCATCTCAGTAAAACTAAAATGTTTCTGTACAGCAATGGAAATTAGTAACTGAATGAAGAGGTGGCCCACAGAATGGGAGAAAATAATTGCCAGATAGATTTTTGATAGAGTGTCCATAACTAGGACATGGAAGAAACTCAGAAAAAATACACACACAAACACACACACAAACACACACACACTTTTATGTAACTAGAATTCTCAAAAGCAAAGAAACACAAATGGCCAGAAAACACTTTTCAAAAACTGCTTACCGTTGTTAACCATCAGGGGAATACAGACTCAAACCGCTTTAATCTTTCTTTCATTTGTTCACCATCTCTCGCTCTGATACTCTTTCTGCTTCCTTTTTGATGATGATCCTCAAGCCCTGGAAGATGGGGATGAAGTCCAGATGATTCCTTTAGGTCTAGACATTCCACAGTCTGTCTCTGATTCTCTTGGCCAGTTGTGAGTCTCTGTGTTAACCTGTGACAACAGAGCCTTCTCCAAAGAGGACTGACTGATGTACTAATCTATGGATATAACAGTAAGTTATTAGGCGTTGATTTAAAACTATGTTTTAGCAGTTATGATTGTATGCACAAGACCCTTGCAAGCCAAGCCAGACCTAATCAATCATAGCACAGACAGAATAGATGGACACAAAGTCCCACCCCTAAACAAAGAGTTATTGGCGATTGATAGCCACTGGGAAGGAGAGTCAGTTTTCTCTAAAAACATTGCCACTGGCAGGTCAATCACACTTAATGAAAGACCACATGTCCATGAATGCATAGGTGAGAGAAGAAAAGAGGGTAGAGGGTTAGGGAGGAAAGAGGGAGAGAGATGGATGTGGAGCAGTTGGGGAAAGCATAAATATGGTCAAAACTCATTGTATGATATTATTACAGCACTAATAAAAAAAGAATATACTATTTTAAAAATCTGAAAAATAATCCAACATGGTAATTGTAGGAATTCGTTTTATGTATAATTTGGGAGTAACTAATTCTGCCAACCCTTTTGATATTAATTTTACTTCTAAAAGATATTAAATACAACCTTGTAGTGGATTTATTTTTCTGATTAAAACTTTACTCAGTAACATGAATACCAAAATCAAAAGAGAAAAATAAAAATGTCTACTCAGGCAGGAAGCCATGTTCATCAGCAAGCAAATCAAAAGCTTCAAGTTGGGGAGGAGGGGTGAGACCTCACCTGCTTGTTCCTGAAACGATAAAAAATATTGAAAAGTTTTAGCTTTGAAGTGGATGAAAAACGATCCTTTTAATCTGAACCTGTTTTATGCCCATATCAGATATTCTGCCTCACAGGGTTTATCCTAAGAAAATAACAAAACAATCCAGAAAAAATTAATGCTCTAAGATAGCTGTATCATTATCATTTACAATAGAAAATATTGGAGACATCCATACACTAATACAGCATTAATTAAATAAAAATACACTCAAATGTTGAGATAGTATTACGCTTCTTGCAAGTTTGAGGTTGATCTTTATGTAATAAAATCTTTGAACTATACCATGACTTGCTAAGTCAATAAAAAGAAAAGAGAGAAAAGGTATGGGATATACGGCCAGCACTTTGAAGAGATGCTATAGTTGACGTGCTAAAAAAAAATATAGTCAGAAACTGGGAAGGTGGCTCAGTGTACAAAGAGTTGGACCGTCAACATCCATGTGAAAGGCTGAGTCTGGCTATGTGCCTGAAATCCCAGCAATGTGTGGTCAGAGACAGAAGAATTCCTGAGGATTGCTGGACCAGTCAAATCTATGAGCTCCAGGGTCAGTAAGAGACAGTATCTCAAAAAATAAGACAGAGACACCAGCATTGACCTCTGGCTTCCATGTACACCCAGAGAAACAGGTACACATACACACACACACACACATACACACACACACACACATACACACACACACACACACGCACGCAATTTTAATTTTTGTCTTTGTTGGCATTTTAGCATTTGGACATAGGCTGTTAATTTCTTCACCAACTAAAAGTGAACACAGCAGCCTCGTGATTTCTTATTCTCTCACACTTACTAGACAACCCTGCGATCTCTTTATGCTACAGTTATGACCTCAGTTAAAAACAGACAGGGCTGGAGAGATGGTTCAGTGGTTAAGAGCACTGACTGCTCTTCCAGAGGTCCTGAGTTTAATTCCCAGCAATCACATGGTGGCTCACAACCATCTGCAATGGGGCTTAATGCCCTCTTCTGGTGTGTCTGAAGAGAGCAATGGTGTACTCATATACATAAAATAAATATATAAATCATTAAAAAAAAACAAACAGAATGGAACTGACAAGATGATTCAGCTGGTAAAGGCACTTGTCATAAGATCTGGATTCAATCCCTAGGACCCATGCAGTGGAAAGAAAGATTGGCCCCATGCAACTTGTCCAGAGACCTCCACAACTGCAGCATGACACACACAAAATAAAGAAATAAATAGTAAACCAGAATGTTCTAAAACTACAAATCTGATTGGGCTAATCTGTGGGCAAATTTGACACTTGTCTTTTGTCTTTGTTTCTGACGTTTTGCTGTATAGAAAACTAGTTTTATCCAGAAGCCTGCAACTGAAAATGAGTGAGCAGCTCTCCTCTTTGCTCTCCCTTGTAGGAAATTTGCACCATGACCCCAAACTCACCCTCCACCCCACACACACCTTTTTGTTTCCTGAGGCTCCCTTCCCTTCCATGAATAGGACCAGCTGTCTCGATCCTTGTGGGCACGATGGAGGCCAGGTTTACCACTCTTCTAGCAATGGCATTTTGCTTAGTCAAATAAGCCAGAATTTGACTATGACACCATAGATAAAAATGGATCGAAGTCCAAGACTGGAAGTAGGGCTCCTGGTTATGTGGCCAACTCTGGTTAATAGGGAGATAGAAGAAGACACCCCAACTAGCAGGAAAGAGATAGCAATGGATGATTGAGAAAGTGGAAAGAAAGACCTGTGCCCTAAGCAAGAGTCATACTGTCATTTCTGCCACTGAGGCAGGGGCCAGAGACATGAGGCCCGCCCTCGGTCAGCCAGCTGCTTTAAGCGCATGCTTAAATCCAGTGTCTATCCATCTCCTTTACCAACAGCATAAATAAGGCCCAGAGAAATGAATGAAACAGGAAAACAAGACACTGAACCCAAGACCCGAGATCCAAATCTCCTGTGCCTTCTTCCTTCTTTGATTCTCCATACAAGATTCCCCATGCAACATCCAGCACACAGCCTGCCACTCAGAATCATCCGCTGAACTTGCAAATCCTTCTCCAGTACCCCGAGCTGGAACCGATTCCAGGACTAGAGGAGCAATGCGGTTTGGGAATTCGCACATGACACAATCAGTTACCCCCGTCTCCTTTGTAGGGAAGGGGAACTGACGTGTGATTTAGTAGCAGGGCTCAGGGACCTTACCCTCTTACTGTGTCACCCGCTGCTCTTCCAGGGCTCCACTGGGAGAAGGAGCCTCTTGGTGAGCAAACTTGGGTTTTTTTCCTACCTTCCTATTGAGCTGAAGGGAACGGCCATAGGAAGGGAGAGAGGGTGATCAAGATACTACTGACAGAAAGAGCCAACAAACAACCTCCAGAGTGGTCCAGACAGGAAAACCCGGAGCTGAGCTGCAGCAGGCTTTACTCCGAACTGTTGGCTCCCTCTTGTGGCAGTTGCCACCACCGGAATGCGCGCCTCCTGGAAGCTTTGGGAGATTGGAGACAAACTTGATTTTGGAATCCCTTAAGGGCTTTTAAAATAAGCTCTGAGCCACAGGCCACTGCACTCCACGTAACCTGAAAAGAACCGGATCTATGCTGTCCAATGCTGCCACCAGCAGCCAGGAAAAGCTATTGACGATTATTCGGCCCTAAAGAAAACTGAAGTTTAAAAAAACTTCAAGAAAATAGATGGGCTTAAAATATATTATTTTAAATATGACATCACACAATCTAGAAAGAAATCACGTCTTCTCTACCATATGCAGAATCCAGTCGTGTGTATGTGTGTGTGTGTGTAAAATCTATATGTAATATATATGTGTAAAGAAATGTACATGTAGCTGTAGTATAACATTAGAAAAAGAGACCAAGAAAAAAAAAAGCTAAATATAAAGAAATAAGAAAGGGCTTAATTAAGTAATAAACACAAGCTTATATCTAGAAAGCTCAATGTTTTTCTAGTTCTAATTCTATCATGAATTTTATTTGTTTTGGTGGTGATTACATGCATAAATTTAACATGAAGCTTCAGATTCCTTTTCAATGTCAATATTAACTATATAAAATTCATTAAATTATATAAATTAAGTCTAGTTCATTTTAGTATATGATGTTTTATTTTATTTGTTTTATTTTCAAGGGTTTTTTAACATTAAAGCAGGAAGAATACATATTCTAATTGAAATGGAAATGCAGAATATCCACTGGATTTCAAAACCTCAGGACTGGAAGAGAATTTCTATAAGGATTATATGTTGAAAGGGTTTTTCAAAGGTAGGTATAATAAATGACATTACTTAATTCTCCTCTTCCTTTTTACTTTTAAAAACACAGTTATTAGAAAACTTAGAGTCACAAGTGCAGTTCATAGCTGGAGTTTAAGTCATATGTAAGGCTTCCATGCTTAACAGATAAAAATACCAGGTTCTCTGTTGAACATGAATTTCCAGTAAACATGAAATTTCTTAGTATATCTAACAAATGATTAAGTAGAAATACGTTCAATTCTAAATTTTGGAGTATACTTATAATAAAGTCTTTATTATCTGGAATTTAAGTTTTATTAACCATTCTGTGTTTTTATCTGGCTACCTTCCTATGTCTCCGACAACACCAATTACACCCTTGCTACTCAGAATGTAGGTTTCACCTGGGAGCTTACTTGAAATGCAGGCTCTCCCGCCTTGCCAGCGCTGCTGGACAAGGTTCTGCAAGCTAACAAACTTCCTACTTTAAAAGCACTGAGCTTGACAGCCGCCAGCTAAGTGGAGGTACAAAGGAGAAGAAAGATGGGGCTTCGCAGTGCGCTTGCGCAAGGCAGACAACCTTAAATCCCAGGCTCTGGACCCACTCCTCATCCGGAAACATAACGGCTGCTCAAGAACCTGAATCATATGTGAACTTGGGAGTAAATTCAAGAGCAAATCGAGGGTGGTTGAGAGGAGAAATTAGCTTTCTTTATTAAATTGTATTTGTTGTTATTATGATATATGTGTGTACAGGTGCATACATGCTATGATTTCCAAACACTTAGAAGTCAAACTTCTTTGTGGTCAGTTCTCTCCTTCTGGGACAGAGTTCTGTTTTTAACAAGTACTTTGACCACCTGCATCGGCTCACCAGCCTGAGAAACACACTTTGGAGAGGAGCAAGTTCTGAACTACAGAAGCATCAGCAGAAGAGGAGGCTCAGAGAGAAAACACAATAAATAGATCACTTAAAACGAATGGAGTGTATGAATGCCCTGTTTGTCTGAACCTCATCCTGTTGTCACAGAGACTTGAGCCCTCAGTGACCCTCCCGCCTGTATCTCTACTTTTCTTCTGGTTTCCAGTTTGTCATAGTTACACACACTAGCCATGCCTCTGACTCTCTCTCCAAAATTCTCTCCAACTCCATGCTCTTTCTTGTCATGATCCTATTTCTCATCTGCCCTTTCTTGTGCAGATTAATGATTTTTTAAAAAGGTCTCTACTGTAATTTCCCCCTTTCTCTTCTCTTTCCTTATGTTCCAGCAT
Source organism: Grammomys surdaster (assembly GCF_004785775.1). Lineage (NCBI taxonomy): Eukaryota > Metazoa > Chordata > Mammalia > Rodentia > Muridae > Grammomys > Grammomys surdaster. Next base: position 787,526 of record NW_021620534.1, on the reverse strand, counting down.
CCTTCCTATGTACTAAAAGCATCCTTGAAAAGGACACGAGTGAACTTCCTTGTCAATCAACCCATAAGATACCCTCAGTCCTCCACTTGCTTGGCCTCTAGCAGCAAAGAGTGTGTTTCACCTATTTTTCTCTTTTTCTTCTTCCTCCTCCTCTTCTCTTCTTCTTCTTCTTCTTCTTCTTCTTCTTCTTCTTCTTCTTCTTCTTCTTCTTCTTTTCCTCTTCTTCCTCTTCTTTTCTCTTCTTCTTCCTCTTCTTTTTCTCTTCTTTCCTCCTCTTCTTCCTCTTCTTCTTTTTCCTCTTTTCGTCTTCTTCCTCTTCTTCCTCTTCTTTTTCCTCTTCTTCCTCTTTTTCCTTTTTCTTCCTCTTCCTCTTCTTCCTCTTCTTCCTCTTCTTCCTCCTTCTCCTCTTCTTGCTCTTCCTCCTCCTGTTCTCCCTCCTCCCCCTCCTCTCCCTCCTCCTCTTCCTATTCTTCCTCTTCCCCACTTCTATCATCATCCTCCTTCTCCTCCTCTTCTTCCTCCTCCTCCTCCTCTTTCTCCTCCTCCTTTTTCTTTTTCTTCTTCTGACACTCTTCTTTTGCCTTCTGTGACCCTACATCCACAGCTTTTTCTACCTCATGCCCAACATCACCAGTCTTCTTGTTTATTCTTCTCACTCTGTCTGCCATCTAAGGGTTGATAGTATTCCAAAGACCAGATGTGGGCCTCCTATAGAACTGATTTTGTACTTTCTTCCTATGCCATCTCATTACTCTAACCATCATCTTGCCTCTCTCATCAGATGTCATCCATGCACTGAGAACTCAGAAGTCTGTGCCTCCAGATTCTTACAACTAACCAGGGAACTCCTCCACCCACACAGCTCAAGACATCTCAGAGACAGCCTCTGCCCACCTAAGCCCTCCCCTCCCTTTCTATAACCTCCAAAGTGATTCCCCCCCTTCAGCTGCGTTTTTTTAACTTTCATAAAATCTGCCACACTCCCCTCAGATACCAATGCTAGATGTTGAGGATCTGTCCTACTCATTTCCTCTCTTGTCCTTCTGTCCTGGTTAGCATTAATTGTCAACTGACACAGAAAAGAATCACCTGCAAAGAGAGACTAATGGAGCAATTGTTATCAGGTTGGCTGGTGGGCATGTCTGTAAAAGATTGTCTTGATTGTTATCTGATATAGAAGAGTTGATCCCAGTATGGGCAGCACCATTCCCTAGAAAGGTGGTCCTGAACTGTATATGAGCCTGATAGCGTGAGTCAGCAAGGAGCATTCCCCATGGTTTCTGGTGGACTTCCTTGGCTATGAGTCCCTCAGACAAGGTTGTGTGAAATAGTAAAGCCTGGCTCACATCTTGAACACTGGCTTTCAACTTCTACCCTTCAAGATTTGAGGGTTCAGACTTTCTAGTTTTTCAAGCAAACTCTGGAAACAACCTAAACATCCAACAGTGGAAACAGAAGCAAACAAACCTGATGATGCCACAGGGCAAAATGTTGAAACATGCTCTGGCAATGAGTTCTTAAAGAAAGGCAATACCTCTACTAAATATAAAGTTAAATTTTATTTTTAAAATTAAAAATTTTAAAGCATATTAAAAAACACATGTGTCACCTGAGACTAGCTATATAGAAATGTATACAATATTTGGGAAAGAAGTTGAGGGATAAATAAAGACAAATTATTGGGAGTTGGTAACTCCTAAAGGGAGAACTATAAATTATTTTCTGTGCTTTTATGATTTAGAAATTTGAAATATAATATTTATTTTTATAGTTTAGGTATTTATTTTTCGTAGATTTTTATCTTTACAATAGTTTTAGGTTCGTGATGAAACTGAATGGGAGGAACAGACATTTCCTATGCATGCCTCATCCCATACCTATCCAATGCAGGGCCTTCCCCATCGTCCCTGGCCTGCTCAGTGGTGCTGTTCTCACAGCCGATGAGCCTACATTGACATATCATACCCAGAGTCCACAGGATTCAGTCTTAGAGTTGTGCTTTCTGGAGTTTAGATAAATATTTAGCAGCAGGTATCTACCACCACAGAATATGACATAAATCAGTTCCATACCCCAAAAGTCCTCTGGGCTCCACCTGGTCATCCTTGTTTGGATATTAGAAAACACTTATTTATTGGAAAACTTTATTTTTCTATGTTTTATATGACTTTTCTGATAAGGAAAAAATGAATATGACATTTAAAGTTAAGTCTTTGTGAGGGAAAATCAGGTTAGAGTCTTAATTTCTCCCATGACTCCAAAATGCCTTGTGTAAATTTGTAGCTCTCCTGGATAAAAGGACCCCAAAGTGAGCATGTAGTTCTCGCTTTGAATACTGGGAGATGGCTGGAAGCCAAGCAGGCTCACAGCTAGACAAACAGAAACCAGGCTTCCCACCTTGTTTGCTCTCGCCTGACTCTGCTGTTGATTCCTGAGAGCAGGGAGCAGCCCTGAACTTCCTGATACTACTGTTGCTCCGATAAGACGCATGGTGGGCGCTGGTAGGAAAACTGGGACATAGATGGTCATCATCCCAACCGCTTCTCACCCAAGCGTTCTCCTCTCCTCTGCTTGTCATTACCGAGTTCATTTGTTCCCTATGTTAGCTAAAGATGATGATAGACTTTATACTTCAAATTTTGCTTCATTCCAATTAATCAAAACGGGCAAAATCTCTTTCTCAGATCATGTCCACAAACAATTTGAGAAATGTGATCACTGAGTAAGACCTTTCCCCGAGAGTGTTTAACATACAGAAATCTTCCAAAGAGAACCGGCTGTACACTTTCTTACCTTATCCTCATGCCTCAGAGTGAAGTGTTATTCCAAATTCTCAAGGTTTCTCACAGCACCATATTCAGTCAATTGTCTTAACTTTCTTGATGATATCCTTACACACACACATACACACACACAGAGAGAGAGGGGGGGGAGAGAGAGAGGCAGAGAGAGAGACAGAGAGACAGAGACAGAGAGAGACAGAGACAGAGAGAGACAGAGACAGAGAGAGAGACAGAGAGAGACAGAGAGAGAGACAGAGAGAGAGAGACAGAGAGAAAGAGAGAGTTTGATTTTTGAACAAAGTCTAATTTCTTCCTTTTCATTTGTTGGTTATACTTTGGGTGTCATCCCAGCTATCCTCTGCTTCGAGATAAAGATGTGTCAATGTTTTCTTCTAAGATGTTTGTAGTTTTAGCTCTTGTCCTTAGTTCTTTGGTCCGTTTTGAATTGGCTTTCATGTGTGGCATGAGGCAGGGGTATGACTTTATCCCTTTAAATCCAGATAATCCACTGCCCCACCATTTCATTGAAGGGATCACGCTTCTTCTCCACTGAATTGTCTCAGAAAACTCTTTCAAAACTCAGTTGGCCAGAATACGAGGGTTTATTTTTGAACTCTTGAGCCCCATTTATTGAATCATGTGTCTATTCTTGTATCTGTGCCACACTGTCTTGATCACTGTAGAGCTGGAAAATGTTTTGAAATCAGAAAAGCTGAGTTCTAATAATTTTGTTCTTCTTTCTCATGAACATTTTAGATTCCTTGGGGTTTAGAATAAGCTTGTCAATTTCTATGAAGATGTCACTGGAGACGCAGAATCAGGTAGATCTCTCTCTGTACATTTGAGGCCAGCTTGGTCTACATAGGGAGTTCCAAGCAAGCCAGGTCTATATAGTGAGAAAAAAAAGAGAGTGAGGAGGAAGAGAGGAGGGAGGAAGAAGGAGAAAGCAGAGAAGGGGAAAGGCTGAAGCTAAATTTTCAGTGGACTGTATCAAATCCAAATGGGAGATATTACCTTCTTAATAATGTTAAATCTCCAAATCAGTGGAAGATGCTTCCACTTGTTTCTATCTTTTAAAGTTTATTTCAATGGTGCTTTGTACTTTAAAAAGTTTAATGAGTACAAGTGGACCTGGGGGCATGGCTCAGGTATAGCGAGTACTGCTGCTCTTCCACAGGACCCAAGCCTGACATATGCAAAATTAAAATGATAAATAAAGACAAACCTTTTAAAAGTAAAAGTTTTTGTACTTAATTATGAAATTTATTCCAAGGTATTTTTTTTCTTTTTTGTTCTGTGTTCATGTATGCATGTGTCTGTATGTGAATACTTTCATGTGTGTGTGTGTGTGTGTGTGTGTGTGTGTGTAAGTTGTATGTGTCTATATGTACATGTCTGCATGTTTGTGTGTGTGCATGTGATGGTGTGGGAGTCAGAGGGTAAGCTCAGGTGTGAGTACTCAGTTTACCTTGTTTGAGATCAGTGTCTCTCCTTTTGTTTGTCACTGTGTAGACCAGGCTACTTGGCCCATAAAGTTGCAGAGATACTTTATCTTGCTGTCAGAGCACTGAGATTACAGGTGTGCACTGCCATGCCAAACCCTTCCATGGCTTCTGGGAATTTGGACTCAGATTCTCACACTTACAAAGCAGGTGCTTTGTACACTGAACTGTTCCCCACCCCCAGTCCAATATTTTAATCCTTTTGATTTAGAAAACACTTGGATTGTTTTCTGAATGTTATTTTCTGATTTTTTATTGCAAAGTATGCAAATATTTTTATATTGATCTTGAACGCTGTGACTTGGCTTACCCCATTATTTGGGTCTTTATGAATTCTTTAAGCTTTTCTTATATGTAAGGGTATAAAAGTAAGGATCATAAATACAATACACACATATATAAATATATGTGAATATATATACATATATGTGTGTATATGTATCATGTGTGTGTGCGTGTGTGTGTGTGTGTGTGTAAACAAAGATGCTCTTGCTTCTCCTTCCAATCTGGACACCTGTCATTTCTTTTGCTCGCCTAGTTGCGCTGGCTGGAGATTCCAGAAAGATGATGCAAGCAGACATATTTGACTTAGTCCCGACCTTATGGAGCAAGTATTCTGTCTTTTACTTTTGCTTCTGATATGTGTGGTGGGTTTTTTTTTTTGTTATACTCCCCTTTTTTAAATTTGGCTTTAACAATTACTTAGGGGTAACCCTAATCTTTTTTTCTTTCCTTTTTTTATTTTTTATTGGTTATTTTATTTATTTACCTTTCAAATGTTATCTCCCTTCCCAGTTTCCCCTCCACAAGCCCCCTATTCCCTCCTCCCTCCCCCTCCCCCTCCGTCTATGAGGGTGCTCTCCCACCGGCCCACCCAATCCTGCCTCAGCACCCTAGCATTCCCCTAGCCTGGGACACTGAGCCTCCACAGGACCAAGGGGATCCCCTCCCAGTGATTCCCAGTGAGGCTATCCTTTGCTACATGTCCAGCTGGAGCCATTGGTTCCCCCAGGTGTACTATTTACACCCCCTTTTAATGTAGAAACCGTGTAAATATTTTTTCTTGACTTTAAACGTTTTTTTTCAGAATTTGCTTTGTTGCAAATCTACTCTTGGAGAATTCACTCTATTTTATTGGTTTGAAAACCTTTTTTTTATTTATCTCTATTTTTGCAAGATTTTGCTTCCCAAATTTAAAATTCTACACTGCGGCTGCCTTTCTTTGACTCTGAGAGGGTGTTGTCACACAGTGTCTTCTGTGCTCCACTGTTGACAGTCTAATTACTGTTAATTTCTATTCCCTTGAAGCGAATCTATGCTTTTATTAAAATTTCCCTTTATCTTTGATTTTCTGCAATGTCATGTTATACCTAGATAAAACAAGATCGATCTTGTTATGATTGGAAGCTTGTTGAAGATAGAAACCATTGGTACCTTCCTGTAATCTGAGTGACTCTGTGCTCATGCTGGCACAGTGTGGTTAAACACAGGCTTAGTCCTTTTCGCTTTGTCTTCCAGCTCCTCCTTTCTAGCATCTTCCTCCCTCCCATCCGGTTTTTTCTAAAGATCTATTTTTATGTGTACGTGTATTTGCCTGCATGTGTATATGTGCATCACGTGTGTATCTGGTGCATACAGCAGCCAGAGAGGGCACCAGATCACCCGGAACTGGAGTTACAGACAGTTGAGAGCTGCAAGTAGGTTCTGGAAACCAAGTCCTCTGCAAGAGCAATGGTGAGTTCCTAACTGCTGAGTCATTTTGCCAGCCGCTTTGTTCTCTTAATACCCACCGTGCAGCCTGGGGAGGGAAGGGCTCGTTTCAGAAAATGGGAGGCCAAAACTGAAACAGAGGCCATAGAAGGATGCTGCTCACTAGCTTGCTCCCCAAGGCTTACTCAGCCTACTTTCTGACAACATCCATGACCAACAAGCCCAGTTGTGACACCACTCACTGTGATCACTGTGAGCTGGACCCTCCCACGTCAACTATCAATTTAAAAAAAAATCCTACAGACTTTCCCAAAAGCTCATCTGATGGGAGTATTCTCTTGAGGTTCCCTCTTTCCAAATGACTCTAGCTGTGTCAAGTTGACACAAAACCAGCAAGCACATCCATATTTATAATTTGTACATAGTTGTGCATTTCTGGGACCAAAGGCTACACTGGATTTGTTCCCACACCGCAGGTACTTAGTGAACTACATACCCCAATGGCTGCCTCTTTAGACAAATGTATCCATGAATAGATCAAAGAGATCACCTAAACCCATTAGCCACTCTGTGACAGTCCACTTCCCTATCCACAGAACACTACCTGAGTCCCTCTAAGATCATGGAAACCCTCCCATGGATGGTCCGTTCCTTCCCCGCTCATCTATCCTTGATGTGAACTAGTTTTCCCCAGGTAACACTCTGCCCCTCAGCCATGTCATCCAGAGTCGTTAAGTTTGCCTACCCCAAGCCTAACACCTCCTCCCAGTGCCACCAAAATTCCCACCCTCACTTTCCACTCAAGAGTTGTATTTTTGGCCCTCATACTCCGGCATAGCTACTCATCGAAACTTATCAGTAAGTATCTCACTGGCTACTGCACCTACGCTGGTCCCTATGACTACCATGACCTGTGATCATGCTGCCACATCTGAGAAAAAAAATAATGTGAAATATTAATACAGATCTAGCTGTGGATGAAATTCTTTTATTCTGAGATTGTAGTTTCCTCTCTTTGGTATTAAAGCAATCTCTTATGATTGTGGCAACTGATTTATCCTTTGCTTGGAAAAATGAGTTGGCAATTTTCTTTAGGTTCTACATAAAAACATATTCATTCATAAAATGGTAAAGGCTTGGGAGCACCAAATCATCTATAGACTCAGCCTCCTTTACTTGACTTGTTCTTACAGTGGAGAGAGAACTTGGAGGACTGCAAACTAGACTTTCTAGCCAGCTGCCATGCTTAGAAGGTGGATTGGGTTCCTGGCACAGTGAGCTCCAGCTGGAGGGAAGGTGTTGGAGAAAAGGTAGGCAGGAAGAACCAGGGAGGTGAGGGGTCCCTGTGATGGGAGCCATCATTGTCACAGACTGGCTCTATATAAGAATCCTTCTCTCTAAGGGTCTGTATCTCAGCATGTAAGCATATGCTGGCAGCAGAAAAAGCAGCACCCTGGGTGGTGTCCATTTTCATGTGTTCCGAGTTTGCATTTCAACTATAGATATAGTTGAAAATTTATAGGTCTTCTTCTTACTGAGTCCAAGAGTATGTACGTTGCTGTGTTCAAATTCTTTCCCAGAAATTTGCTTGAATTTATGAGCTGATTTTATTCTTATGTTTTGTTGAAAACTCATATGTTGTTAGTCACTCAACTGGCACACGAAGCAATTATTAGTAACAAAACCCTAACGGACACTAGGCAGTATTCTGGTGGTTCACGCTTTCTGGCTTTAAAATTGAATCCTGAACTGAACAAAATAGAGTGAATGAACATTTATATCCCTAGAATGTAAACAGAGGAGTATTGTCTTATGACTCCCAGAAGCTAAACGGAGTGGAAATGAGTCATTACTTGGAACACCCACATTAGACTGAAACTCAGGTTTGATGGTCGTTTCTGTGAGTCATATCTGAGTTGGCCGTATGAGTTCATGACAAGAACATGTTCAATTTTTTATAAGATCTGGGATGGCTGCTTCACCTGGAGAGAGCAAGTGGGACTTCCCACACCTAGACATTTTAATTTACATATCAGAGTCCACACTGAATGCTAAAGACCTCTAAATGTAGTAACGATTGGCTTATTTTTCAAGGTATCTTTATGCTGTGGACAAGAGATAGTCTCAACCAGGCCTAGTGGTCCATATCTGTAAGAGAGAAAGTTGTGTGTTGGCAATAAGTGTGGGCAACATAGCAAGATGGTCAGAAAAGAGGGGGGGAGGAAAAATGTGGGAAGGAGGGATAGAGAGAGGGAAAGAAGGAAGGAAAGAGGGAGGGAAGGAAGGTGAAAAGAATTGTTTCCACGGCAGAGTCAGTCACCAAGCTGCAGTCCCTCTTTGAGACCTGAAGACATGTTGTACAAGATTTCCCTTGGAAATTCTCCAATCCTTAAAGAAGACCCAAATGAGACTGGTTGGATCTTCATTTCATACCCAAGAAAATTCTTCTGCCCTCCCCAGGATTTGTCAGAATATCTAGGAATCTTACATGTTAGTAGCCATCTCTAAATGCAATGCCCCCCCCACTACTGAAGTCAACAAGATGTAACTGTAATCACAACACTTACAAGGTGAAGATGTCAGAAGCAGGGGGTTCGAGGTCATCCTCTGCTATACAGAGAACTGAGACCAGCCTAAGCAACATGAAGACCTACAAAAAAAAAAAACCCTAAATAACTAGAAATAGAGGAGCTGGAGCACACAAATGTTAACCAATGATATAAAACAGATCATGGAGTTATAGAAAACAGTTGACTCTTGAACCCAGGGCCAAAATAGAAATGGGTCTGTGGAGAGGGCTCTGCAGGCAAGAGGCCCTGCTGTGCACACATGACGACTTGAGTTCCTATCCCAGCACTCACATAAAAATCTATGCAGGGCTGTGTGCATGCATGTAACTCCAGCACCATGAAAGAGACAGGAGGAAGCAGTGCAGGACTTGCTGGTCTCCAGCCTAGTTCCAAGTTCAGTGAGGGGCCCTGTCTCAAGGACACAGTGTTCACGTAGACTACATAAAGTCACCAACACACCAACAAAAAATGTAGAAATAATACAGGAACCAAAGACTTTATTCTTTAAGTCAGTAGAGACATCTTGTGAGAGAAGGCTGCGGTTTAATTTGTGATCCACATGAAGAAATACAGCATGACAGTCATTACCAGTGGCTAAAACACTTGCTGGTAGTGCCATCAGCCTCTCTAGAATCTTGATGTGAACCAGCGCCTTCTGAGTCGTGTTCTGTCTGCGACGCTCGGCATTGCACGTTTATTCCCATGTACAATCTACAAGGCAATCCAGATAACCCAACACTTTCTATCTCATTTTGCAAATGGAGGCATTGAGACTCACAGAAGTCAAGCAAGCTGCAACCGGTTGTCTACATTTGGATGTTAAGCAATTTGGTGGGCTTTAAGTCCAGACGGCCCACTTCCAGAAATCAAAGGTCTTCCTGCAAGTTACTTCTTCTGCCCTCCTCTCTCCATCACGACCTGTCTGTTGATTCACGCAGAATTCGCTCTGATGCCACCAAGGCCACAGATGACTTAGCCACATTAACTAGTCCATTCCATCAGACATTTGCTAAAGTTGACTTTCACTATATACATATTCCATGTTTGCAAATTTTGTTAAAATTTATCTTAACTAAATTCAATACTCATGGCACTTCCACAGTCCTAAGTAGGCATGTGTAGAAGGTAAGACTTTGGGTTACCCACGTTGCATGTTCCCAGTTGAGGGAGAGCAGGGTAACTCATGCCTTCTGTGTTTTTGCTCCCAAACTGTAAATAAATAAGCATCCTCTCTGAAGTGTATTTAGTGAGTGAGTCCTTTCTCATGTTTTTTTGCACTTCCTGTTGATTTTGCCGTTTTAAACGGTTCACCACAGAAAGTGCTAAAGTTCTTTCTGCTTTTGATAAGCATCGTCAAGGTTTTATGGTTCAGCCCCTGGAAGCCCCTCGTGAGCACCATGCCACACCTTCCAAGCAGCCACCCCCACCCCTAGTTGCTCACTCTCTACCGAGAAGAACCTGGTTAATCAGAACAGAAACTCCCTTCAAAGGCAAACAGTGAGTAGAGTGTACATATGGCGGAAAACAAATGGCTCTTGGTACCATGTTGTGGAAATTATCTCACTTAGGTAGATAAAGAAGCAGGGCAAGCCCAGGCGGCACTGGTGAGTCCTCCCCCCATCCGCCCCCTCCATTACATGGTCCATTCGTGACGTGTGCACCAGCCTCTCAGAGAAAACGCCATCCCTATACTCGGTGCCCTCAGAATCTGCCTGTCTCTTGTCCTCTCCATTTGTGCGAGCATTGTACTCCATCATGTCGGTGACCGCCTGCCAGGGCCTGGGGTTTGTGGTTTCGCTGATCGGGTTTGCGGGCATCATTGCAGCCACTTGTATGGACCAGTGGAGCACCCAGGACTTATACAACAACCCAGTGACCGCTGTATTCAACTACCAAGGGTTATGGCGTTCTTGCGTCCGAGAAAGCTCTGGCTTCACCGAGTGCCGAGGCTACTTCACCCTGTTGGGGTTGCCAGGTAAGGACCAGGTGTCTGACTCACAGGGTTGCTGGGGGTAGAGAAGAGACAGCAACCTGTGCCTGAGACACCCGGAGAGGGACCAAGAAGCAAGAGAAACTAAGATTCCGCTTTGACAGGAGCAACAACCACTATCACAATGGTTAGGATAGAAGTATAGGGAGAGGAACTTTCGGGAGCTGTTGACACTTCTGTTCCTTTAGTCTATGCTATCTAGTTCTCCCAAGGACACATTTTTCTAACCGCTCTTACATGAGCAATGGCATAGTCTCAACCACCCTCAAGAACATAACTGAGGAGACCCAGACACTCACCACTTTCACCTTATAGAGCCAAGAGTCCCCTTGCCGAGTCAAAGACCACATACCTACTGAACAAATTCTACATCCAGGCTTTCTGTGCCTGGCCCCCACTTCCAGAAATTCTGGAGCTAGCAACAAGAATAGAAATGGGCCATTTAAAAAGACCTGAAGGAAAGAGGCATAGTTCTCAGAGGTGCACTGAACAGGCCAATGCTTGGGAGTCGAGGTGCTCTAACCTCCAGGTGTCTGACCTCCAGAAAGTACTGGTCTCAAGAAACAAGACTCAAGACCTTCCCAGTGCAGGAATGTCTGCCTGGCAAATGAGTTATGCCGTGAGGGAAAGCTGTTGTGGGCTGCAAAGCCCTTTCCCCAGACAGACATGTTAGCCACGTAAGATTGTAGGGCTTATGCCTACTGGGTTGGCCTTTTCAACTTGAAAAGAAATTCAACTCAGAAGAGCACACTGCAAATGTATTTCACTAATACTATCAGGGGGAAATGTCACTTTAATCTTGCTCATTTGTTCCTTCCATGGATACACATAGAAAGTCTTACTAAGGGAATAGGTCTAAGTTGAGTATTATAGAAAGGACAGGGACTTCCCTAGGTGGGACTTGCCATTTGACCACAGTGTCAAGACTTAAATACCAAAAAAAAGAAAGCAAAAGAGGATGGCAATTATATGGAGCTTTATCCCTTCATAGACTCACCCTCTGTATAAACCACCATCCCAGTGGTTGATGCGGAGACCCTATTTGAATGGGTTTGTTTTACAAAATGTCTGCGTCCATAAGATGTCTGGAACCTAGTGCTTCCTTGTAGTGGGCTTGCTCATCTGAGGAAAGACTGCACGGCATTCCTGAGATCTAGCTCCAACACAGTTATTTCTAGAATTAGATGGGCAAAGTTCTTTACTCTGCACTCTGTATTTCCATTGGTAATGGCTGCAATCGGGTCTGTGCAAAAAAGCAGGTTGTGAAATGAATGTAGTCAGCACCGACAGACTGACAGCCAGGTACAGCCTTCAAGCTTAGGCCCTGGTGCCGCAGGGTGAGCCAAAATGCTCTTTGGCAAACAAAGACATCAGTTCGCTGACCCCTGTAGAAATATTGGGAGAAGTAGAAACAGAAACTATGGCTAGCCAGAGAGCCTAGTGCATTACTGTTTGAGTGTCTTTTTCATTGCCCCTGAAACAAAAGCACCAATGTTTAATGCAAACAGTCTCAGGCTCAGCAAGAAACTCTTGAACCCAACACAGCCCTCCAGAGCAGTGGTTCTCAGCCTTCCCAGTGCTGCAATCCTTTAATACAGTTCCTCATGTTGTGATGACCCCCGACCAAAAAGTTGCTCTCACCACTACTTCATAGCTGTAATTTTGCTACTGTTATGAATCAAAATGTAAATATCTGTGCTTTCTGATAGTCTTAGGTGACCCCTGTGAAAATGGCATTGGTCCCAAGGGGTCATGACCCACAGGTTGAAATCCACTGCTCTAAAAGAACTCCAGGCATAGGACTGCCCGTCGCCTTCCTAGAAAAAGAGGCATTTCACTAGGCTCACAGACAGAGGTCAATCTGTTCCAAAATGACTGGATGTAGACAAGATGCCTTCTTGGGGGACACAAGGAAAGGAAAGCAAACCCTTTGGTTCCCTCACAGAGATAGAAATCATAGGGAATTAAACAATCTCATAGAAATGGTGGCATTAGAAAAAATGTTTATTCACTCAATGAACAGTTGCTGGGCACCAACATATTTCAAGCTTTCTGAGTGTGGATAACATAACTGTCACGGGACTTGAAAAGCTAGAGACAATCAGTAAACAGGCCATTATCATATGTGGCTTCTCTATACTTTGGGTGTGTATTTCTCTGGAGGGTCATCCTGTGAGTTTGGGGATATTTTACTCACTAGGAGGAAAGGGCATTGTCTCCTAGTTCTCTGTGTCACTGGCAAAACTATCTCCTGACGTTTTTTAATGTCCTCAGGGGTAAGGGATCATCTCTGGTAAGGACCACAGTGTATTGTAGATGACACATACAGAATATCAGATACAGACCACAGAGGAAAGCTACATGGATCAGCTACTCCAGTTAAAGGCCATAAAACAGAACAAAGACATCAATATGGCAGAGGGATTTGTAGGAAGTGGTAACAGGGATGGAGACAGTGAAAATAAACAGAATACAAATTTTGGGAGAGAAGGGTGGGATTTTTTGAGACAGGATCTTACTACGTAGTGTTGGCTGGCCTAGAACTCCAATGAAGACCAGGCTAGCCTCAAAGTATAGAGATCTGCCTGCCTCAAATATATGAACGTGTCAAAGAATAAATTTAATTAATGAAAAATAACAATTCAAAATGTTCAACATACAACTATTTCAATAGTTCTTTCACTATTTGTATGTCATCATTTTTTAAAGGTTTGGGTCATGTGTATTAGATTTGTGTAATCATGACTTTAGTGAACTATTTCATGAGGATATATTAAAGGCAATTTATTTTAGAAAGGAAGGAAGGGAGAGAGGGAGGGAGGGAGGGAGGGAGGGAGGGAGGGAGGG
>NW_021620534.1:769135-773724 GCF_004785775.1 Grammomys surdaster | reverse complement strand
TAGGGGAGGAGGGTCAGGGGAGGAGGGTCAGGGGAAGAAGGAGCCACACAGTGCAGCCATAGGCCACAATACTTGAGGAGTAACACTTATAAACAGTTGACAGGAGTCAAGTGGAAAAAGTAAAAATGTCTTGCCAAAGTGGCATCTCTTAAATTCTTCAGATTCCTGGTGAGAATGTTATTAAAACATTTATTTGTCTTCAACTAATATAGTAAGTAACAATAGTGGGTGTCTCAGTCCTTGCTGTGTGCTGGGCATTATTTTAAGAAATCAGTATATATTGGTATATATTTTACAGTGTTATATATTCATTGAATTAAATAGCCTATACTTAAATATTTTCAACAATCCTATGAAGTAATAAGAACTCTTGTTTCCTCTGTTGCACAGACTGAGGAGACAGGGGCACAAAGAAGTTAAAGAATTTGCCAAGTAGCCCTGCAGTATGACTAGCAGGTCAGGGTTCGCCCCTCCCCAGCTGCTTTCCGCAGAGCCTGGGCCCCTCGGCATCACAGGCTAATCAAAGGCACAAGGGTTTCCCACCGAGAATTTGACTGAGTACTAATCAATAAGAAGAGGCGAATAAGGAATATTTAACTGTTTTTGTTTAAGAATAATGGAGTGACGGTCTTCATTATTCTATACCAGATATTCCACTCAACTTTAATGCCTCCATAATTAGAGTTGAGTCTTGCCACAAGGATGAACAGACAGATTAATGGAACAAAACCTAAAAGACACAAATGACGGTTTAATGGAAGGTGCAGGAAGTTTTACAAAACACAGGGGAAAGGGAGGCTATTCAAAAAATGCTGCGGAAATTACTGAGTAGAGTTTATGGGAAGAAAATGGAATTATCAACCACCGCATATCAAAATAAATTCAATATTAATTAAATGCAAGTACTCTTCAAATATTTTAATTATAAAATAGTGCATAATGTTTTTGCCTCCTGGGAGGAAAATATTACTCTAAGAATAAAAATGACAGAGAAAAACATGAAGGAAAAAGTCAATTCATTTGACTACATCATCCAACAAACACTTAATTGAGCACATTATATGTGCCAGATACTGAAAGACACATAAAGTAGAATACAGTGTATTTTCTTTCCAAAACTGGAAATTAAGGTAAAAAGTCAATAACCAATGAAAAACATGTTTGTTGAACTTACTGCAGTAGAGTGTATTACTGCAATTAATAAATAGTTTACATAAATTGATGGTAAGAGATGTTAAAGTGTTAGTGAGTAAACGAATGAACAGTGCCGACTGCCAATTCAAGAAAGAAAAACACTGCTTCATAAGGATGTTGTTGTTGTTGTTGTTATGAGTTTCTTGAGACAGGGTCTGTCTGTGTGGCCCTGGCTGGACTAGGACTCGATTTATAAATCATAGTGGCCTTGAATTCAAAGCCCACTCAACCACCACCAATATCTGGGTTTAAAGGTGTGCTCCATCTCACTCAGCCTAAAGGTAAAAAAAAACAAACAAACAAAAAAAACTTTCACTACCTCAGGGCCAGTGGTAAGGGCTCAGGCAGTAGATGCGCTTAGTGTGCAAATACAGTTGATCTGAGTTCAATCCCTGGGTCTCATGCTGAAGGAGAGAACTAACATTCTTGGAAATTGTTCTCTGACTACCAGAAATATATCATGTACGTACACACACACACACTCCAAACCCACACTAATGAAATGAACTTTTAAATGCTTAAACTCTAGGGCCAAGGAGACACAAATTAAAACAAAGGATCATATATAATTTATTAATTTCACAATGTAGGTGAAGGGATAGAACTATTTTCCCTTTTGTTTTTATTTTATGTATGTGTTTTGCCTGCATGTATGTCTGTGCTCTGTGTGCTTTCAGTGGCCTCTGAGGCCAGAAAAAGGCATCAGATCCCCTGAAACTGGAGTTACAGACAATTGTGAACCAGCATGTGGGTTCTGGGAATCAAACCCTGGCCCTCTGGAAGAGCAGTCTGGCTTCTTAACCACAGAACCATCTCTGTGGCCCCTAGAACAATCTATTTAAACACCAATGTAGGGAATGAAATATATGGGGAATTGTCATTCTACATAAAGGTGATATTATTTTACTAGTTCACACTCTTTGGCAATTTAGTCCTCCTAAGAGTCCATCTTAAAAGAGTGACCAGAAATGCTGGGGGAAAGTTACATATTACATGATTATCATTGCATTGCTTTTATATAAAAGAAAATTAGAGGAAGATAAAATCTGGGTACAGAAAACAGAAAATCTTCATGTGATTAGCAGCAAGTCCATGCGAAGGACTAGTAAGTTATACAATGTGTCCTTGCCAGAGCTTTGAAGACAAAGCACAACTAAGTAGGAATAGCAAATTATCAAACATATCATCTCTTGATCGTGTATGTAAATTATTATCTCTTTACCAAAATTATTCATCCTGAGAACTGCTAAGAAAGTATACCAAATAGCTTGCCTGGAGTTTTAAAATGTGAGTGATGTGTTTAAATGACTCCAAATCCTCTATTACAAACACCGAACACTTTTAGAATCAGAAGTTCAATACTCAATGTAGTGGCTTTTTGAAACTAGTAAACGTGTCTGTTATTCTCCTAGCTAGCTGAACTAACACCTAGCGATAATGGTTTCATTGCTCCTTGGATCACCTTTCTTGCCAAATTACTCAGTTGCTGTTAAAGCTGAAACAGTTAAGGAAACTGGGAGAATCATTTCTCCAGTGTCGGCAAAGTGACATCAGTGCCTGGAAAGGCACTGGCTGAAGCGTCAAGGAGCTGGGTTTAAGCGGGACACCAGATGGTTTCCCCAAGGATGTCAGCAAAACATCTCGCTGTGTTCTATAGGTTATCAAACAAAGTTGTACTGAAGCTATTACTGTAAATAGTATCAGACCCAGGGATTGAACTCAGACAGGGATACGTGGTCCACTTTAACAACACCTGTTGTCACAAACAGGAACTCAGATTCTTCTCCATGGACCACCAGTCACTCTCTGGCAGAGACAGCTAAAGCAGTGGTCACTCCTTCAGAGCACAGAAACCTCCCCCAGAAAGTAAAATTTTTACCTTCAGAGTGTTTTAAACATATCCTCTAAAGTGTGTAGATTTATAATTTCTCTCTTTTCATTCAGATTCTGTATAAGTAGATTTAGCTTTAGTTTATCACTTAAATTTAATTGTTCTTTTAAAAAAATCATTGCCACACTTCAACCAAGAAAGAAAGCATATTGCCTAAATAAGATTCCCTTCCCAACTTTAAAAGTCAGTGTAAACCAGGCAGTGGTGGCACACGCCTTTAATCCCAGCACTTGGGAGGCAGAGGCAGGCAGATTTCTGAGTTCGAGGCCAACCTGGTCTACAGAGTGAGTTCCAGGCCAGCCAGGGATAACAGAGAAATCCTGTTTCAAAAAACAAAAAAAAGAAAAAAGAAAAAAAAAGAAAAGAAAGAAGAAAAAGTCAGTGTGTAAAAAAACATCATCATAGAGATACTGCTACAAATAAGAATAGATAAATCAATTTTTTATCTGTTTTCAACCTATTTTGGTAGCATTACAACCAATGTTCAGGAGGAATGAGTGATAAACCAGAGAGCTGAGAATCAAACGCACAGAGCTCTGTGGGAATGACAAACATGGCCTCTGATAGAACCAAGGTTGGCAATGCCCCTGGAAGCCATGTCAAGAATTAATCTGAAATACATTCCACCAACATTATTCAGCCTAACTGATCAATCTCAGTCCCCCAGCAGAGCCAACAGCATTGACAGTTGACTTGGCCTTGTAGCTCAGCTCAGTAGTACTCAGAGCTTCTCATGTGTCACGACTGGCTTATCCCCTCATTTGGATTGTTCTGATTCATGCTTCGTTCTCTACAAATGCCAACCACAGAAAGTAGTGTGCAATCAAGGGAGGGTTGCCCGGAAAGACCATCCATATTAACTATTTTCTGTATTTGTAGGGATAAAGCCTTGGGAGTAGGGGCAGGGTGTATCCAAGATAACTTTGAAATATGGGCTGGCTTCCTGGAGAATTTGCCATGGGGTGGGGGGCAGTGTGATTTTGTGATTGTGTGCGTACACATATGTGTGTGTGCACATGTGTGTGTATGCATGCATGTGTGTTTCAAGACCTCAAGAAGTTCTGGTTAAAATGTCTCTGAATTCAGAAGTCAAGCATTCAGGACCCTCATGAGGCAACAGGTTGATAAATTCTCCAACAAAATGTAGCTGAGGAGCAAAAACCCGGCTCTGACCTCTTCAGTCAGGGTTCTGTCTACTTGAGCATACAGCTTACAACAAATTTGCCTACTGTGGTGAAGACTTTTCTACAATACCTGGCACCTAGTGAGATCTGAAAGGGCTCTGGAATGTTCTCTTTAGTTCTCTACAAATGAAGAAACTGACCCACAAAGGCCAAATCACCAAACGCAGAGCTTCGGACACACTGCAGGGAGCAGCTTCTGTGCCTGTCAGTGGCCAGGTCAGGGACTCCAGTCAGCTCTGACCCGTCTTTCCACCTTCACGGCAACGTGTGTGTGTGTGTGTGTGTGTGTGTGTGTGTGTGTGTGTGTGTGTGTGTGTGTG
>NW_021620534.1:752528-769125 GCF_004785775.1 Grammomys surdaster | reverse complement strand
GTGTGTGTGTGTGTGTGTGTGTGTGTGTGTGTGTGTGTGTGTGTGTGGTGTTTGTATAGTTCCATTTTATGAGGGACAGCTTCTTAATCCTAATACCTGCAGATCAAGGGTGCATCTCTACAACCTGGCTTCCTGTTCTCAACTTTGCTTTCCGGCCTCTAGGTGTGAGGATAGAGAAGGAGCGCTAGTCTGGAAACGAAGGGTAGGAACCACCGCTGTTGCCTCTTACAGTACTTGTGGTTCAAGACATCTGGATAAATTCCTTTTCTACCTCATTCTTCTCTTTACAAATGAAATAATAGCAGCTGCCCTGCCCCTTTGGAATCAGAACAGAAAGATGACATAGAAGTGCAAGGAAAATGTATTACGATCTGAATTACGATAGAGGCAAATGGGTGCACCCCGGGGAAGTGTTGTTATAGATAAGGTCAGCCTTGGTGGTCTCTCCTTATGCTGTCATGGGAGGGGACAAACTTTGATTTCCTCTAGATGGTGCATTCTGGGCAGAGGAAGAGGCGGGAGAGCCTGGAGGAGGGGAGAGTCTGTCTGTCCACTAAGCCTGCTCCACGTTCCAACCACCCGGGCTGCAAAGCTCAACCAGACAAGTGCCTCTTGGGGCTGCTTCCCCAACAAATGAAAAGTATGCCCTTGAAGCAGGAGCGAAACCGAACTATCTAAGGAAAACAGTATGAGCAAACACTGGGCTGAGGGGAACTTCTGATTAAGAAAGCTCCCCAGCGAGGCCGTGCACCTTCCCAACAAGAAGGTGGTGGCTTGCTCCTAGAAGCCTGCGACCAGCAGCTGAAGCCATGGCCACCACCACGTGCCAGGTGGTGGGGCTCCTCCTGTCCCTCCTGGGTCTGGCCGGCTGCATAGCCGCCACTGGGATGGATATGTGGAGCACTCAGGACCTGTATGACAACCCAGTCACCTCCGTATTCCAGTATGAAGGGCTCTGGAGGAGTTGCGTGCAACAGAGCTCGGGGTTCACCGAGTGCCGGCCATACTTCACCATCCTGGGCCTTCCAGGTAGGCGAGGGGATCGAGGGACAGGAAAGGCTGAGGGTCTGTGCATCTTCAGGAAGTCCCAGGGCTAAGCGATCCGGCCTCGGGTGTGCCTGTGGCAACCCTGGCTCCCAATAAAAGGTGTGAATAAGAGAATTTGGCCCTGCACCAAAGGGAGCAGTAGCCACATAGAAGATAGGAGATTTCATACAGCAGCCAAAGAGAATGGGTCTAACGCAAGGATGTGGCGAAGGCTAGTTTGAACCTTGTTGTTTAAGTAGAACATAAATGTCTTCCTTCCATTAGCAGGAGACTCACTTCTGCCTGAATAGACTTGAGATGGGGGGGTGGAATTTTGTTGTAGACAGAAATTTATTGAGAGTGACTTCAATTGTGCTTTCAATCTGATTACATTTTCTTTTAAAGCGGGATCTCTGTAAGGTGTAAAAATATGATCATTATCGTTAAATTATGACTTCCTTTTTCTGCATTTGCAATTAAAATATCTGCTATACTTGCCCTAAAAGCAAGAGTTGTCAGATTATAATATTATAACAATGTAGAACATAATATATGACAGCCTTTCACCTTTCAAGATGAAGTTGAATTTTGTTCCTAATACAGATAATTATTTCATGTATCATAGGGACTTTGCATTCTTGATAATATCCGAACTCAATTTGTACTTAACAAAATAGCAAGCAAGGGTATAGGTGTGGCTTTGATTCTCTGAAGCAAGCCCCTTGCAAAGAGATAGATGAAACAAATCTACAAGACGCAAAGAGGCTGTGGAGCCCTTGGGATGGAACTATAAAATGCAATTCAATGAGTTCATCTTTGTTTTGAGGCGTAGTGGACGAGTGTTTGGGTGGACTCTGCCTTGGAAAGCCACTCAGGGCAGGGTCACAGTCACCAACTGGATGAGAAACCTGAGCAGGAAGCAAGGGAGGAAGAAATAGCTAGAGGGAAGGGAAACAGACTCGGAGGGATAGATAGATCAGGGGGAGGCCGTGCAAAATCTAGTTTGCTGTGTGGCTAGCCACACCCACGTTAAAAAAAAAAAGACAGATCATAGTCACATGTTTCCACGGTGTCTGTTCCACACTCAGTACCCTCTTTCTAGCACTCACCAAACACTGCTGATCACGTGCTTTCTATCACAATGTCTGCTCTGAACCTTCCATGTCCGACTCACCCGTGTGGCTCAACCCCATTGCAGCACCTTCAATCCTGTTCTGCCGTGGGATCCTTTCCCCCCACACTGAGAATCTCCTCCCCACCCTTATAGCTCCGTAGAACTTACCTTCCACCCATGTTCTGGAGGCCCTTCGCCTTCCTGTCTAGGAGCCTGTCAGGCTGAGCCGCCCCCTCCTCACATCCTCCACCTCTCCTGCTAGCCTGGGCTCCTGACCGCCTTTCCTGGAAAATGTCTTCTCATGTCTAACCATTGCCAAGTTCTGTCTCCTTCCTGGTCACTGACAACCATATTAAAAGACTACATTTCCCCACTACTTCTAGACAAACTCATCCTCTTCCTCAGTCTGGTTTTGATCCCTAGCTTATCTGCATCATGGACCACAGCATAGGGTTTAAGGTGATTCTTCCAGTCCTTGGTTTCTGGCACATGATAAGCCCCAGGCAATTATCTATTCGCTGCTTGATTAGTGAGTAGGCATGAGAGTCTGACACAGGAGCCTTTCCACATCCCCCTCCTGCCTTCTCTGCTCTGTCTCCCTAAGGCTTCTGCTCCACCCCGTTCTTCTCTCTCTCCTCTTAGTGTTCTCTGGCCCAGCTGCTCAGAATCTCTCCTTTCACCACCCCAAACTGCCCTTTCCACAAATCTTATCTGAAGCTTTCCCGAATCTTCAAATGTAATAGGATCCACAAACCAGAGCAGCCCAAGAGGATTCTCAGAGCATTGAACCCTCCTGCCCCTTTGACTCCATTCATGAACCTATTAAAAGTAGCTCTTGGATATCTCAGAGTACACAAGGCAAAACTGGCCTTTTGGCCAGCTGTAAGTCCTGGTAGAGGCGACATGAGTGTGTAGCTATGTCAATGAGAAAGCAGTGACTTTGATTGTACTTTGACATGGATGTCAGCAGGAGCAGTAAGAAAATGGTTATTCAGTGATGGGGAGGGAGCCTGAGTCTGAGCTATTAACTTTATTAGTTATACATTTGTCTCATTCAGCTGTGTGTTGACACCCCTGTGAACCAGAGCAAGAGGCTCCTCCCAGTTCTGGACATAGGGCCTGGTAGGGAGGCTATTCAGCAAACGTCTGATAAATTAGGCTCAACTGAATAATTAGAATTTAATTCAATGGTTATGCAAGCCATTTGCACACACACACACACACACACACACACAAATTTACAGATAAGAAATTTCCTCTCCCAAAAGGCAGAAGATTGATTTCGCCTTTGTATGTTTTTGCTGTTGTGCTTCCATGTGTAGAAAATGACCTGGTCCTCCTTCTTCTGAAGGAGACACTTGATCACCCGCTCTCGTTATCAATAAACATCTTCTGCATGCTTACTGTACGTTGCATGGACTAGAGTTTTGAAAACAGTTAAGAGTAGTCAATGCTGGCTGCTGCGACAACCACGCTACATCATTCAGTAGCTCCACACAATGTAAATTTGCTCTCTGCCCACATGAAGTCTGTGGGAAAAGACTGTGGATATGCTACTCAGCCGAGACAGGAGGACGATGTAGAGAGCACACGAGCTCTTAGACATCAGCCTGGAAGTGACACGTGTCACCTCCATGCAGGAAGCATTGCCTAGAATTAGACATATGGCGCTGGCTGATGAGAGATGTGGGGACTTACAGCTATTTGGATAAGCATTGATCACCCCAGCCAGAGAGGCCCTTTGAGTAGTAACTGTCCAGGCTGCTGTCTACCCACCATGCTATCCTTTAACCTCCAGACACCCCCTTCTGCCTTCTACATCATTGGATTGGTTTGCTGTTGTTGTTTCTGTTGTTTTGTTTTGTTTTTCGTTAGCTTACTGTGGCTCTTGCTTTATTGGACATGGAACCTAAGGCCAGGCCTATGTACTCACTAGGCAATTGCTCTCCTCTGAGCTATGCTCCTAGCCTCATTTCCATACTGATCTCAGTTCCACAAGGCAGGTAATTCCTCAACTGCACCCTGGTCAAGAGAAGGCACACTGTTGATTTCTACTCATGTTCTCAGCAAATATTGCTAAATTCCTCTGCGTGTGATAAGTTGTCTGATACAAGAGTATGGTTTCAGAGGGCAGACATTTGATGGGAGTGGCCAGGAATTCAGAAGGAGGAAGGGTCTGAGGAGTTTCTGTGACGAAAAAAAAATCCCTCAGGACTTACTATCAGATGAGTGTAGATATGGCCATGGAGCAAAGACTCAAGCTTCTTCCCCAAGGAAACATGGCAGTACTTATTCCATGTTGCACCAGACAGACAGCTTCAAAGAGGAAGCCATCAAAAAGCCCTGAGATGTTTCAAACTTGTGAGGCGGGGGAGGTGGGTCCTGGGTTATGTTGAGTTTTAGGACACAGTGAGCAAAGATAAATGTTAAGGTTCCCTAGCAATGCACTTCATGCTGCTGGATATTACTGCTCTCCTTCATCAGCTCTGTGTACTCGATAGTTGATTTTCTCTTGCTGTGTTTCAGTCTGTGCAGCATGAAGTGCCCAGTGGTAAGGGCCCATGTGCTGGGCTGCACCAAGACTCTCTTATAGGTAAACACGTACAGAGAGCTGTCTTCTTAAAATCTAGAAACTGAGAGGAAGGAAATGGAATGTGGCCAAAATCAAATGGTTAGAAGATGGCCACACAGCCACAAGTCTGAATGATTTTTCTAAACTGTCTTTTCCTCCTGCCTGGCCTGGTTCTAGTTCCAGCTGGGAAAGGGCTTTTTGAGGCCTGAAGAGAGATGGTCTAAACTTAAAGACAGTAAGCATAAAAGATACTTCATCATCCAGGCCCCTTTTATAGCACAGTTAACTGTGCACAAGAGAGTATCACCTCTATCCAGAGGGCGATCAGTGCATGGTTTCCACTACTTCCTGGAGACAGTGCAACAACAAAGCAAAGATCATTCAGCATGCAGGGGAGAGACAGTAATGTCTACTAACCCCATGCCACTGCCACCATGAACACATTACAGTCAGATACTATTTGCTTAATATGTTTGCAAACATTTGGACCACGTTTGGGGCAATGGCAAGCCTGAGGGTTAGAGGCAGGTGTGTTAGGAGTATCTGGGCCCCTCACATCTTCCGGCTTAATTTTCCCCAACTCTAAAACACCACACTGTATGTTTGTTAAGAGCTAGGCAGCCTACTCACGTAAGCCAGCGGTTGACATTGATAAATTATCAGTGTGGCTGTACCCCCCAAATTATTCAGAGTAAAGATGACTTAGGGTGCTGATCTTTTTCCTCCATTCCTGTTACATTCGTGTCCTGGGTCCTTCAGTATTTCTCAGCCCTGCCACAGACACTAAGAATCTTGGGGTTTTCCATATGAGAAGTTTCAGCTCCCCACTTCTGCATCACTGCCTAAAAACAACCACCACTGGAGACCTAGAGAGTTTCCCATCAACCAGTGGATCACATTTATGAGAGAATGAGAGGTTTCAACCAACTAACATTGAACCCAAAAACCTACAAAGGAAAAGATAGGACTGTTCTGAAGAATCTTTTCTAAAACTGTGCTGCTCGTTTCTTCTTGCCCCTGGCTGAATGTGTTCTCATGGAGTCTAATGTTCATGTTCAGATGAACCCGGCTGGTCTATTCCCAGTTGCTCACCAAAAAACATGGCCCTAGAAGATGAATGATTCCCTTAGTCACAAAGTTAAGCTGGGATCTGGAAGTGCCTCATGGTTTTTAAACAAGCTGTTTTCCCTTCAAACTAAAAAAGAAAAAGAAAAAAGAAAAAACACAGGATGTCTTTTAATAAGGACAAGCATCCCAATGTTTATCCATCATCGTTCAAGTGAAGGAGATGCCACAGGGATCGGAGCCCACAAGCTCCCGAGGACCTGTAACTTGGGTTAAAATGGGACAGCTTGCCCAAGTTTCTCAGAGAGCAAAGCCGGGGCTTAAGAACCAGAATGCGTGCTCAGCTTGCTGCCCTGTTGGTTCTGGTCTCCATGGCAGGAACAGCTACCACGAAGTGGCAAGCCTGCGGCTGGCCTTGTCAGGGTACAGCATGGTTTCTTGGTAGGGAGGCAAGTCCCTAGAGTTGTATATCTGGGTCTCACCTGAAAGGCTGAGAAAATACTATAAGAGAAGCACAGTAGACTGGGAGATGTATGAATAACAGCCCCTCTGTTTATCTTTCACTGCTCTGGAGCTGGGAAGTCCAAGGTCAAGGTGACAGCAGATTTACTTCCTCCTGAAAGATGTTACCTTTTGCTGTGTTCTCACACAGTGAAAGGGGAGGAAGGGCAGAGTACAACCAGACTTTCAGGACCCCTTAATTAAGACCTGTCATTCACAAGATTGAACCCTCCTTTCAAATCCCACCTCTTTATACTATTTATAACTATTGTATTGTTACTGTTTATTTGGCTCTTCTGTTCACTGTGTCCCAGACCCCTGCTTTGTCTATGCTTTTAACCCTCCTTGCTGCCACTAGGTCCAGCCTCCTTCTTCTCAGCCATCTTTTTCTTTTGTTCATCACAATCTCACGGTCTTGCGAGTTTTATCACATGTTCATGTATAGTTTGTACAAGCCGAAGCCATATGGAAATTGATCTTTTAGGGCAACAAAGTAAACATCTTTAGCAAGCCTGGCTTAATTTGATACAGATACCAAGTGGTACCCAGTCCTCATGACATCTATCTACAAGTGAAATCTTTATTTCAAACTCCAGAGTTGAGGGGCCTACATCCTTGAGGTCAAATGACTTACTGGGGGACACTCAGTTGGCAGAATTTCAGAGACACAGGGGCCTTACTATTGATTCCTTGAGCTCTTTGGAGAACCGAGGTCTGCTTTGTTCTGAAACTTCCCCTCTGAGGTCAGCCACAAACTTCTCTAGGTGGATTCCCCCTCTATTCCTTTCTGCCTCCAGTCAGAGATCTAGCTTCCTGATATTGTGGGTTCTCTCTGCTCCTCCAAGCCGCAACCCGAGGGCCTTTGGTCCTCAGTGAACTACTGTCTTCACAGAGGTACTCTGATGCTAGCCCAGTGCTCACAGCTCCTGGCACTCTTTCCTCCTTGAGCATCCCTCAGGACCATTGTCACGCTTTACTCTAAAAGTCTTACATTGTACCCAATGACAGGCTCAGAATGAGGCCAGGCCACTGTCATTTCTCTGAAAGTTCTGGGCATGCTCAGTGCAACCAGGACTGAGACCCACACCTTGGTGCCCCTCACCCATCAATCCACAGCTACTCTTCTGAATGAGATATTTTACAACAAGGAGGGGAACTCTGAGTACCAAGCTTTCTGTTTGCTTTTATCAGCCCAGAGTCTCTCCCGCCCTTCTGGATGATAAGGCTAATTATTCACTGGGAAGAATGTTGTAGTCACACCTTTGGTGCAGGGAATCAGACAACAGAGCCTGCTGACTCACTTGCTATTATTTGGACAAGCTTGTGTCACTTGATCAAAATATCAAATAAGAGACTGTGGTAAAAAGAAAAACCTACAGTTCTGGTTTTTCTGTTTCTGTCTATGGAGACAGGTTTGGATTCCAGAAGGTAGACTCTTCAGGCTAAAAGGGGAGTTCAGATCACCTTCTTGTCTGAAAGATCATTATAGATGGTGCAGCGCTTGTCCACCCACTTCCTGGCACCTGCCTCTGTCATACTAGGGATTTCTAAGCAGAGAAGACCTCGGTCCATCCACTCAAGCCCAGACTCCTAAACCCTAAGTCACAAATCAATGTTGAATCCCTTCAAACCCCATAGGGAAGGGGGGACAGAAGTAACGAAGAGGTTCTAAAAAATAAGGGGCTCAGGGACATGCTGGAACCCTTACTCCAAGCAATCCCTGCCCATATCGCAGGTCAAGAAAGAGCAAACTTGAAAAACCGGACAACCTGACACAAAAGCCAATGTGGCCATCTGCCCAGGGCTCCAGTCCCAAGTGTTCCTGGGGCACCAGCAGCCACTCCCACAGCAGTTTTGCCTTCTGCCTGGCAGCCTTCCCCCATCCCCCATTGCTCCTCATCCAATAATATCAGAGATGACCCCTAACACAGCATACATGAGATATGTTCCTGAGAACAGGTTATTAAAGCCACTCAATGGAGTCAAGGGCTTCATCCTTGCTGAGGGTACAAGAAATGTAACTTCCATAGGATCAGGGAAAGGATTGCCTTCATCCTATATGGTTGTTTGAATGGTTCACTGGTGCTCAGTTGATTCTGGTTGTTTTATCTTAACCAGATGCTTGGCCAAGTGTTTCTTAACATGAATAAATTATATTGTATATTTGTATATTTTAGTAGCTTAGGATTTGAAAGATCAAAATTAAGACAGCTTTTAAAATCTTTAATGGGATCCTGGGTAGACTGGAAACTTCTGAGGCTAGTGGGAGCAAGACAGAGGTGATATCTCCAGTCCTTTTTTCTCGAATGTCCACTTTTCTGATGGTAACATGTAAAAGCAGAACAGCCTGAGGATATTTATTTCCAGAGGGTGTGGGCTATCTCACAAACGTCCTCTGAGTCACAGTTCTGAACCACAAAGTCACTGTGACATTTAATTGTGTATGCAAAAGACAACCAAACCCATGCCATGAGACCCACGCTACTGTCCCAAAGTTCTCTGGAACTTACTCAGCTAGAGCATTCCCAAGGTAAGAAAAAATATAAGGCTCAGGACTGTGAAAATAGCTAATCTCAGAACGACAAAGATTTGAAGTCAGGTCATTTGTCTGGAAAGTTCATTCCTCTACAGTGTCTGGGGATGTTTGGCGAAGGATTTGAGCTCTAAGTACTTGATGAAAGGCCTGGTAGTGAGCACCTGTAATCCCAATATTTGGCAGGCTGAGGTAGAAGGATTGCTGGGAATTCAAGGCCAACCTGGGCTACATAGTGAGTTCAGGGCTATCCTTGGATACACGACGAAACTCTAAACAAAAGAAAAGAAAAAAGTCCCTAAAACATGATGAATGAACAAACTCATAAACAAGTACATCACGGCATCATTAATTTATAGCTACAATAGTTCAGTGTGTGCTGCCTCTAAATACACAAAGACAGAAACAAATACACCAGTAGATGGCACGCATTTGCATTTGTTGATAAGGAAATGAGCAATGTGTTTGCTCCCGAAACCCTGCAAGGCCAGCAAATCCACTGGGCGTGGCTCTGGAATATAGGTACAGCAGAAGAGCCATATCATATTTTAGGAGTAGACAGGTCTTAGTGTCCCTTCAGTGCTCGTGTGTTCTTCGTGTCTCACTGGAGTTGCCAATTACACTAGCACAGTATACAACTGTAACCTCAAGATGCCAAACTTAGTTCTCCAATGAAAGATCAGATGGGCAGCTCACAGAAACTTGCACTGGACATGTACCTGTTAGTGAGACCACAACTAGTGATGGTGGCTTACAGAACACTCCTCCTAGCAGAGAAGCAAAGTTAAAAAACAACCTCAAGTTCCTGAGGGAGAGGAGAATTAGAAAAGGTAGATGGAGGTCTGCATTGTTGAGCTAGAGTCGATGGGATCTCATCTCGGCCAGCCAAAAGCCATGATAAGAAGGCCACCAGAGCCATAGTAAGAAGGCCTCTAGAGCCATAGTAAGAAGGCCTCCAGATCCATGATAAGAAAGCCACAAGGAAGCTTTTCTGCTGTTTCTTTTCTACTCCCAAATTTGAATTGCACCTGGAAATTATTAACTGGTCTCACTGATACTAAGAATAACATCTCTTTCAGGTGGCCCCCTCATCATTAGAACATTGTAGGGCCTAGAAATCTCCACACATCTCTAATTGGCTCCTGATTTGGTGCCTTGGGAATAAACAGTAGTGTGACCCTCCATGAGGCTTTGTTTCTCTTCTCTAAGAAGAAATATTTCCCAGAAAAAATGACTCACCAAGATGCTACAGATAGCTATTGCCCCTTCCCCCAAGAAGCGAAATAAAGACTCTTTGGGAGGTTCCTACTAGCTCAGAAATGTTTATAATGAGCATTTACTGCTTATATAATTAGGAAATAATGGTTAGCTGTGAGCATGATTTTGTTGGTTTTAAACAAGGGAAAAATATTTTTCTATCTGCCCTCTGGCATTGCAGTGTAGGATTCGGTGCCTGTGGTGTGACGTCCTGTGATGTTACATCCTCTCCTGTCAGCAAGGACCTTCAGCAATGATCATGCTTTGGATACTGCCCAACAGTTGGGCTTTAAAGAATAACACCGATGAAAATATCTTGCATGATTTAGAATCCCCTGATATCAATTAACACTCTCAATAGGAATGAGCTTCAAAATATGTTTTTCCATGACATCAGAATAACAACTTGATCCCAAGAAAAGAAGGTGTTTAGCCCTCTCGAGTAACAGTAATCCATGGCTCAGACTTTGTCAGAACTCTGTACCTCTCTCTCTTGACTGTCACCGTCTGTTCATTATGTGGCAGCTGCACAACCTGGTGAAACCCTTGAAGTCCCTGGACCATGTCTTACACCCCTTGAGAGAGACTGACTTGTGTCCAAGGTACAAACATCTCACATGAAGGTCTCATCTGCCAGGTTCCAGTCACATGCCCATGCTGGATTAAGCAATTGTGAAGAGTCAAGTTATTAGCCTGAAAGATCAGGATTGGTAGATAACTCAAAGTGGGTCAGTGGGAGGTGCTGTCCCACAAGCTGTTTGCTTTCCATCTAAACAGTCCTGCTTCCTAAATTGAGAAGAAAGTAAACAAAACGATCCTAAGCTATTATAGCAATTCAACATTTCTGTGACACCCAAACAAGTGATTCTTTATTTTCCAGGACATCCATATATGGCATTTAAAATTAAAAGCTTTTTCTAAGCACTGACTGGTATAAAACATGGCAGCTCATGATTTGTGTAATGGAGAAGAAGGGACTAGACTAGAAGGAGAAAACAATTGTGTCCGGCATCTTGAAACTGTGTCGGGCATATCTGGAGGTGAGGTCACTATAGCAGGATCTAGTAGGACCTGCAACAACAATTGATTCCTAGAAAGGGGACACTGTTAATAAACTGTGGTCATGTTGAGAAAAAATAAAGTACAGTTGGTATATATAGTCTTGATACCTTGATTTCTTTGTGCCAGACTTAGTGCTGAGTTTCTCTACAATTTGCTTTCAGTTCCTGTGCAAAGACAAGCAGAATGATGTTTGGGTTACTTGAGTTTCCTTACAGCTCAATAAATAATTTGTTGATTGCGACAAATGTTTCCCCTTTCTGGGCTCCGATTATAACACTTTGAAATGATACTAATAAATACCCAGAGCTCTCTTAACGGCACTCAGCCATAATTCTCTCCTCCTATGGGCATCTCTGACCACACCCTTCGTCCCTGAAAGGAGTTACAAGTGATGCCTTTTGATATTTCCCACAACTCCACATTTTTGCACAATGTCTTGATGTCCTCAAAGGGTCAGCGCTGGTTAATTGGGGTTGCTGTGTTTTGCCAACATAAAACCTACTCAGTGTAGTTATGGTCTGCCTGTGTCATGCTCCTTCCCCAACAGCCATGCTGCAAGCAGTACGAGCCCTGATGATTGTGGGCATTGTGCTGGGAGTCTTCGGTATCCTAGTGTCCGTCTTCGCCCTGAAGTGCATTCGCATTGGCAGCATGGATGACTCTGCCAAGGCCAAGATGACTCTGACTTCTGGGATCATGTTCATCATCTCTGGTAAACACGGATTCCCACTCTCATGCACCTGCAAATGTTAGAACAAATTATTCTGATAGAAGAAAAGTGATCCCTCCCCACTACTGAACAGAGCTCAGGGTGTTTCACACCGGGATTCAAGATCTGAGTGTGTATAAGCCAAATTACACTCCATAGAACTGTAGCCAGTTCCCTAGGTCCCTCTTAGCTGCCGCTGACACTATAATAAAAATGTCACCCCTAAGACAAGCATGAGCCTGGACCCTTAAAAAGCATTTTCTAGGTGAAACTCTAGAAAGCGGTTTTAAGGGGAAAGCTCTTGCCGGTAACCAAGATCAGCCCCCAAATGTTTGGATTACTTACCCTTGGTCCCAAGGTGTGTGGAAGCATCTCTTTCTGTGTATACACACACACACGCACACACACACACATACACGAATCCTTCCAGAATTAAATATGAGATAAGTACCTTGCCCACTGTCTAGCACAAACACAAACTCAACAGTCGGTGTTTGATTAGCCATTCTGTTCCAGGAATGGAATTCCCTATAGTCTTCATCTGATCTCATTTCAGCATAAACTGCCACACAAGCATTGAGATCCCTTAATTCTTGTTCTTTTTCTTCGCCCACAGGAATCTGTGCAATCATTGGTGTGTCTGTGTTTGCCAACATGCTAGTGACCAACTTCTGGATGTCCACAGCCAACATGTACAGCGGCATGGGTGGGATGGTGCAGACCGTTCAGACCAGGTAACCTCCTAGTCCACTTCCTGGTGATCCACGGTGAATATTGTAAGAGGATGATTAAACCGTGTGCTTAATGTGACTTCAGTGTCTGAAATAACGAACATTTATCAGAGGCAACCATGCCGTACCGTAACTCAACAATGATCTGTAAATCCATAAACTTCATTTCCATGAAACATCCTTGCTGATATGACTTGAGGCTGATCTGGCATTTGCCCTGAAATAGAGTGACAGTTCACAGTATTTATCTAGCATGCTTACACAGACCCCATTGCGGTGGCAATACGACAGGCCTGGCTAACCCAAGATGTAAAGGAGCATCAACTTAGACCCATAGTCCATAATGGCAGTTTGGTGGGAGCAGAGAAAATCTTCAGGAGAAAGGAGTACAGTGCATTACAAGTGAGGAAAATGATATTTCCTCCTGGACTGTTGCCTTCTCTCATTCATTTGTTCAGTAAATGTATTAAACACTTGCTGTGGCCCAGGCAGAGAGCAGAGTGCAAAAGACAGTCAAACTCCCCACTCGTGTGGAGGTCTAGGAGATAGAGTTAAAACCTCACTATACCTGGAGGGGAGCAGAACCTTTTTTAATTTTTGAAATTTTGTTTCTTTTTATTTTATGCGTAAGAGTGTTTGCCTCTGTGTATGTCTCTATACCACATAGTGCAGTGCCTGAGGAGACCAGAAGAGGATGTCATATCCCTTGGGGCTGGAGTTACAGATGGTTCGGAACTGCCATGTGGGTGCTGAGAATTGAACCCAGGTCCTCAGGAAAAGCAGCCGCTGAGCCAGTCACAGAAAAATATTTAATGGAAAAGCAATATCAATACCTATATTTGGCAACATTGATATGTATATTTGTTTAGCCTAAGTATCAGATTGATGCATCTCATCAGTAAGCAACACCCAAAACCCAAAGGAAAGTGGTATAAATCCCTACACATGGAAGTGCCTGGTATTTCTGCACCCACCCAACAAGAGGAAAGGACAGGGTATGAAGATGATACAGCCATCAAGATCTGACTTTCTGGAACTCCAGGCCCTAGTTATGTGTCTGCTTTGTTTCAAGATCGCGGAGAAAAGTAATCCCAGAAGTTGTCATTACTCTTCTCTGTGTTTCTCCCATAGTCTGTCTCTTGGTTAGAAGGAACAACCTGGAGCTGGAGATATGGCTCAGTGGCTAAGAACATAGACCACTCTTCCAGAGGTCCTAAGTTCAATTCCCAGCAATCACATGGTGGCTCATGACCATCTGTAATAGGATCCGATGCCCTCTTCTGGTGTGTCTGAAGACAGTGACAGTTTACTCATATAGAGAGAATAAATAAATAGATAAATATTTTTAAAAGGGAAGGAAGGAAGGAGGGAGGGAGGGAGAGAAGGAAGAAAGGAAGAACAACTTGGAAGTCACTGATCAAGTCATTTCTGCTTGCCTGAGACTTTCTCAATTTTGATCCTAGGAGTGTCACATCCTTTGAAAACACACCCTAAATGGCCTGAAGTCTCCCATAGGTTCCAACTCCTAAAGGTCCACCATCTTCCAATAGCACTGCCTTGGATACCTGCCTTTAATGCCTGAGCCCTTAGGGAAGAGTCACTATATTATGCCACCTGAGATAAGTTCCACTATGAAAACTCAAAATACCAAAACTCCCTCAGAAGCAACTTGAGGGTGATTCCATCACTCTTACGTGTCTCTGGCCAAGTGTTGACCGCTCTCCCATTTAGCGGCAGAGAGACAAAGAGGGGACTAAACAGGAATGGGCATAACTGGAAGCAACAGGAAGAACCTGAAGGGTTAGACAACTGTGTTCACAACATCTCCCCTCTCAGGTACACCTTTGGTGCAGCTCTGTTCGTGGGCTGGGTCGCTGGAGGCCTCACACTAATTGGGGGCGTGATGATGTGTATCGCTTGCCGGGGCCTGACACCAGATGACAGCAAGTGAGTCCTCCCGTGAGTCCTCCCTCCCTCGGCAGCTAGAACTTCATTTAATATATACTTTGTAGCCACAATAACTGGTCCACATACATGGAAGAATGATATTGGCTAAGGGATCCTTGAACTTCCTCCTTTATGGGGAACCTAAGAAATAGAACAAGATCCCCCAGGGAATGTTTAATGGATACTTTTTGAAATTGGGGGATGGGGGGAGGTGTAAATCTCTCTATGGTCCTTCCAGCTCCAACCCTTCCTAACTCTGTAATCCTACACTGGAAGAGATTTTTGCATCAGTACCACCTGCAGAGATATTTGGCAACATCTGAAAATATTTGGTTGCTTTGGTAATGATAGGAAAACGAATCTGGTTTCTAGTGGGTATATGGACATCCAACAATGGACAGGACCAACCCTCATCACAAAGGATCTGCTTCAAAATATCAACAGTCCTGATGTCAAGAAACTCTGCTCTGAACTCTAGTCAAGGACCTGGGATTGGTAGAGCCCGATTGTGTAAAAGGAATTATTTTAAGATAAATGCAACCAGTAAATTAATCCAGCTGTATTTTTTAACCTTTGCTAGTTCCCAATAACCACACAGAGAAACTAAGGTTTATTTCAAGCTGCTCCTCAATATATGGGCAGTTAAATGATTTACCTTAACCCCCTATGCTAATCTGGCTACAGCTCAGCCATCCCCAAGATACTTGCAGTTTAATGTTGTTCCAGCTCTCTCTGCTTTCCATGGTATCTTCTCAGACTCTCCTCGTGAGCCTCATTCCAACCTCTTCCCACCCCCTCCTTTCCCCTGGCTGGCAGAAGTCCCTATTCCCTCTTCTGCCCAGCCATTGGGTGACCAGCATTTACACAAACTTGAAAAAGGAGATTCTTGACATAGACATTACAATGCCATGTCCAGATTGAAATAAGATATGAGGATAGAGAAATCACATTTGAATGACACAATTATAACCCTTACACAAATGCTCAAAAACATTATGCCTACAGGATTATGTTGTGGTTCTACTACTCACCAGCCCTGCAACCACAACAGGTCCTTTCTGTTCTCCCGGCCTCTGACCGAGTGCATTAGGACTCTTATAGCACAACAGCCTACAATAGCTAGTTTATAAACAGGAAAAAAGATGTATTTATTATGGCTCTAGTGCTGGGAAGTTCAAGACAAAAGCATTGGGATGGGTATCTGGTAAGAGACGATCTCTGCTGCCGAGATGGGGCCTTCCTGCACTGTCTGCAGGAGAGGAGGACTGCTCACACGGGAGAAGGAATGGGAGGTTGAGGAAGAGACCGCTTGAACCTAGAGCCTTTTACAAAACACAAATCTCTCATGGCTTGATCATATTTCCAAAGGTCCATTCATTTTTGGGTTTTTTTTTCCTGGTTTTTGGAAACAGGGTTTCATTGTGTAGACTTGGCTGTCTCGGAACTTTGTAGATCAGGCTAGCTAGCCTTGAACTCAGAGATTCACCTACCTCTGCCTTCCAAGTACTGGGTGTGTGACACCATCGCCCCAAAGGCCCATTCCTTAACATCATCACACTGGGGGATTAAGTTTCCTGTGGATTTTGGAGAGCATGTATTCGCACCACAGTAGCCTCTGATACCTTGTCCATAAAACAAGCAAATTAGAAGTTACACATTCCAGCTGACAGATTCCACGATTCTTCATTAAAACAAGATCCCACTGGACATTGTCACCTTCATTTTAAATAACAGAAACAACTCCGTAGTCAATGACAGCCATCTCCTTACAGCTCTAACATATACGTGTATAAGACAGATGAACAGACAGACATACAGTTTTATTAGTTTTTTTTTAGGTTAAAACAAACAAAGCCATGGAGGTGCACACTTGTAATGCCAGCACTGAGGAGGGGTAGGGGGTGGAGGATCAAGAGTTCAAGATCAGCCTCAGCTACCCAGCAGTTTAGAAGCTCAACCTGACTTATGTAGGCTATTGTCAGGAAGGAAGGAAAGAAAAGAGAAAAAAGGAAGGAGAGAGAGAGAGAGAAAGAGAGAGAGAGAGAGAGAGAGAGAGAGAGAGAGAGAGAGAGAGAGAGAG
>NW_021620534.1:745528-752518 GCF_004785775.1 Grammomys surdaster | reverse complement strand
GAGAGAGAGAGAGAGAGAGAGAGAGAGAGAGAGAGAGAGAGAGAGAGGAGAACAAGAACAGGCCAAGCTCATTTAACTTTGCATGAAACATAAAACCATGACAGATTACATTATGACATTTCCAGATGTCCAGTTTTGCCTTTGTTTCTCTCATCACCCCCCCCCACACACACACATTTCTCATCTCCCCTCCCTCCTTGCTGATCTCCTCTTTCCTTCCAGTAGTCCTCCCTCCTGCTTTCATGTCACCTGTGTTCCATCACCGTCTCAAACACCTTTCTTCACTTTCTCTAAATCTCTCCCTCCCCCTACCAAGTCTCCTCTCTTCTTTGTAGGCCTGATATAAAAACAAGACATTTTGTTCCATCATGGACAGCTAATGTCCCAAGAACATGGCGACTAACTACCTTGGTCTGATGGAGACTACTACATCTCTTCAAACACTAAACTGTCCCCTGCTGAGATGGAACAATCAGGAGGAAACGGGGAAATCTGTCCACCTACTAAACGCACCAGTGTTCATGGATTATGTCTCCCTACTAATCACACAAGTGTTCATGGGCTCTTTCCTTTCCTTTCAGCTTCAAAGCTGTGTCTTACCATGCCTCTGGCCAGAATGTGGCCTACAGGCCTGGAGGCTTTAAGGCCAGCACGGGCTTTGGGTCCAATACCAGAAACAAGAAGATATACGATGGGGGTGCCCGCACAGAAGATGATGAACAATCTCATCCTACCAAGTACGACTATGTGTAGCGCTCTGATACCCTCCAACACGTGTGCAGAAGAAACCCTTCCCCAAGAAGAACTCACCCCAAAGCAAGGAGATTCTACCTTGTTCCCTTGTTGCTTCTGACTGACAGTTGAAAGTTGGTAAAGCCTTAATTTCATCCATGGAGATGCTGGACAGTCTTGGCCACATGTCTCTGTCTCTAAATATTCCATCACAAAACAGCTGAGTTATCATTTATGAGTTAGAGGCCTCTGCTTTTTACCACAGACTTTTTAATCTGGTGATGGAACATAATTTGACTCACTGACTAATACTTTGATGATTTAGAGAAACTTTTCTTCCTCATACTTAATAAGCCTGTTGATGATCTATTTCCCAGCTTAACACTCCCCCCGCCCCGTGGAAATTTTAAAAGAAAAATAATAGATTAAAAGGCATTGTTTCCTACTCCATTTTGCCTTGCCCACCCCCAACTTGGCTGATAACAATAATGAACACTGATTAAAGAAAGAATGCCAGGGCAAAGAGAGTTGCAATCTTCCCAGCCAGAGGAAAGATAGTTGCGGTCTCCCCAGCCTTTCATCTGAGTCCTCATACATGGTGATCTAGAACATTATTTGCCACAGTGATTTTCAAAGGAAGCAAACAAGCTTCCTGTCTGCTTCTCTTAGTTCCAGCAAGACCATTCCAGAGCTTTCCATTGGAAGTCCTCTTCCTCTCAGAAGTCAGAAATTCTCCCTAGAAGAGTAAGAAATTGATTTTTTTTGTAACCTGAGTCCTATGTATAGTTATAATAAATAGTACATTAGCAAAATGGTCTGATATCTCAGTGAATTAGTTTCAGCCTTACATATAGAAAAATCTGGGGGAAAAAATCATTCCTTGACATTGTCTATAGCGTGAAATCCTATATAAATCCAACGTCAACAAAAGCTCACTGATCCTAGTTGTTTTCTTTTGAGGTCTCCACAGCCTCAGTACTCATAGATGCAGCCCTTGTTTAAAAGAAAAGAAACCAGATCAAATCCTAGAAAGTAGCTTTAAACTGGTTCCTTTTTTTTTTTTCTCAAAAAAAACAATAGTGAGCCTGTGTGTCCGGCATAGCTAATCACTGCCAATCGACAGGGCCAGGTCTTTGGCCCTGTGGTCAGTTTTGTGGTTCTGACATCTGTGCCAGGCATTAATATGCAGACCACACCCTTCTTTGTGCTTGTAGGACTACCCTTTTAAGGAGAAAACATGAACTCCGTCTCAGTGTGCAGTGTGAATACTCCCAGGAAATGGAAATAGGTTGCTCTCTAAAACCCACCTGAGCCTGGAACGGCCGTAGTGCTGTGAGACCCCTGACCATCAGGAGAAAAGGGCAGTCCTCATATGAACAGTGCATGTATAGGTGGCCTGGGGAGCCGGTGAATATTCAGGGGTGGCTCCAGTCTACATAGACTGTCTAAGAAGCTGTGTTGACCAAGAGCCGGGGTAATACACAGAGTTCTTCCCACTGGGACGCAAGTGGTTTTAGGCTATATTGAAGAAGGCCCTCCTAAAACTCATGATCTGAAATGGCATAAAGGATGAACATATCAAACAATTTAAGGGGCTGAGGAGTGGGGGAGGAAGAGAAGGAGCAGTCTAGGGCATGAAGATTGTTAAGGTTCTTGGGATCTGAATGGAAAGTCATCGCTTTGAGGCCATGGACACAATGAGCCCCACCTGCCCAGCCACCAGAAAGTCCCTGGTCAGATTGCAGGCAGTGAGAACCAGCTGTTTTCAGGTAGTGCGCCTCTGTGTAGCACCTGGCTGTTCCAAAGCTTCCCTATAGGTCGTGCTTTGCCATTTTTCGCCATTGCTGTCTTCTTGTATGCATTGATATTAACCGCCATGTTTTGTTACTTAAATATTAAAACACTGTTAACTTCCATTTGAATAATTGTCCCTCTTTCCCCCCTCTAAGCGTTGAGATGTGGGTGTAAAAAGTTTCACTACTTTAAAGATGAATGCATCTTCCCAGAAGTGCTCCTGCATGCAGAACCTGTGTCTGCCAGAGCAGAAGCCTGGTGCCTGGAGGCCAGATAGATCTGGGCCCAGCCTAGTTAATGGTTTCTGAGCACTCAGACGTCCTAATGAAGGGAGGTCCTCAGAACAAGCAGAGGTGAAGCCCAGGGCTCCAAGATAGCTTAGCCTGTCTGACCTCGGATGCATCGGGCTTGTTCGTAGCCCTGGGAGATGAGGGAGCCTGACCTGGATCTGGGATGAGTTGGAGCCACTGAATCTGCATCCAGTCATAGAAACGGAATGAGTTGCAAAGTCATGACAGCCAACTTCCACCTCAGGTCCTGAATCTCCGTTGCCTTCTCTAAAACGTGTATAAGGACGCCGGAATAATCCTCATCCAGGACCCACATAAAGGACAGGTGCACAACTTTAAGACAAACAGGATATTAGTTTATATACCCAGGCTAGCTGAAGCCAAGGCTGGCTCAGGCATAGCTGCATTGAGGGACATGAGCAGAGTCCACCCTGCTCTGTCCCACACCTCAATTCTCTTTTCTCCTCTGTTGTTTTGTTTCCCTGAGAAGACGGTCTAATGGTGTCAGGAGCGAAAATCATATGGCAGGCAGAAAGCCCTTGCCATCAGAAGAAATCCTGACAAAATTCATTGGACTATGAGCCATCCATTCCCCATCCCAAAGCCACCTCCTTAGCTGGAATGTTAGTGCTTAGTCGGGGATGTCCAGGCAAAAGGCCGACTTGTTAAGTGTCGCAAAGACTGAGTCCATAGGATGCTGTTTGCCTCATTTCTCTAAATTTATTTGTATTGCATGAACATATGTAAAACATTCTGGTCACAGTCATCCTCCGTCCTCCCTCTCTTACCCCCGCCCTCCCACTCTTACTCTTCTCCCTCCTCCCTAGCCCCCCTCCCACCAACTCTCCCTCCCACGATCACATCTTTTTATGTTCTTTTTGCTTTTTGACTCGCTAGTTTTTACCAGGGCCACCAGGCTGGGCGTGAATGTGGTTGCCTCATTTCTTGCTCCTTAGATCGGACCCGAATTGCAAGAAAAATTTCAGAGGTCAAGCGTCTGGGTCTCTCTAATTATCAAACAGTATATGGTACAGAAAAGAGGACCTAAGAGATTCCCTCCATGCTCAAAGAAAGCTGACAAAGATTAAAAATAAAACAATTAAAATTCTTTAAAGTTTTTAAAGTAGTTAAAGATGACCCTCAAGGCTAAGAGTGTAACGCACGGCGTGGAGAGCATACTGCGCATGCGTGAGGCCCTTGGTTCCGTGCCCAGCACCAAAAAGAAAGCAGAAAGAAAGGAGAAAGGGGAGGGGTGCACTAAAGGAAGGGAACAGGAGGAAGGGAACAGAAGGGAGAGGGAGACTCGGGTATGTCATTTAGTTAGTGTTTTCAGGATCAATAACAAAGATTTATGTTTTTTATTTTCTTACTTTATTGACTTCTTGGATAATCTCCAGGCTGTGAGCAGCCTGAGAGGCCCAAAGCTTCTAGACAGTCATCAGAAATCACCCACAGACGCTCGCACACTAAGACACGGACACAGCAAGATTTCAGGGTCTTCCTCGACGATCATCACGTCTTTGATTTTTCTATTCTTAAGCATTTGCACGTGTACATGCCTCAGGAATGGTTTTGAACTATATTCCTCCTAGCTTCGGTCAAGCTGATTTTCAACACCTCACAATCCAGAGTTTAAAAAGAAAGGGCATTCTATTCATAATGTCCCAAGCAAATGCAAAATCAGGGAGGGAATCAAGAATCGGAGACAACACTTCAGCCAGGTGTGTGGTACATGCCTATAATCCTAACCCTCAGGAGACAGGAATGGGAAAAAAGGTTGCGAGTTGGACACTAGCCTGGATATCGTCACAAGTCAACAAGACCCAATTCAAAACAAAACAAAACAAAACAAAACAGAAATCTCCTAAGGAAAAAAACAGCGTGTGTGTGTGTGTGTGTGTGTGTGTGTGTGTGCTCACAAGCTGTAGTGCAGCTATCAAAATTAGTAAGATATTTTACTAGAGCTGGGGAGATGGCTCAACAGATAAAGCACTGCCTGTGCCAGCGTGGGTAACATGCAGTGGGTAACATGAGTTTGGATGCTCAGAATCACAACAAGAGCCAGGCAATGTGATGGCCAACCTGTAATATCAGTAACCACAAGACAGAGGTAGGTTATCTCCCAGACAAGCTGATTGATTACCTAGACAAGCTGGAACTAGCAAGCTCCAGGTTCTGCAAGAGACCCTGAGCCAGTAAATGCAATGGGAAGCAGTCAGAGAAGACATCTGAAATCAGTTTTCAGCCTCCTCTCAGAGGGGCGCTCGAGCACGTGCATGCACACACACACATATTAACACACACACACCAACATATGCACACATGTACCTGTTACCCTAGCCCTAACCCCAACTGTCATAATGTCCCTAGCTCTAAACTTAACCCTTACCTTACCCCTAGGAGGTGTTGTCAACCTTGTTTTACAGTTAAAGAAACAAGAGTTTTAAAAGGTCAATTATTTTGACTGAGTAACTGTCCCATCATGCCCAGGGCTGTGCTGGGCTTAGCACCAAAGTTCTGTGTTCTGGAAAATCTCTCAGCAATGAGAAAACTAGACAGCAATGCCAAGACTGCCCAACAATAAATAGGAAGTCTTGTGTTCCACCACACTGCACTCTCTCCCAACTACACAAGAGAGATCCATGGAATGGGAAAAATACACGTGGACATGTAAAAGCAATGGAAGGGAGAAAAGAGGGGAGGGGGAAATAAGCAAGGGAGGGAGGGAGGATATGAAGCCAAGAAATACAATACTTAAATCAATTTGCTACGGTTCTTTATTTTAATTCTCTGACTTCAAAAACCATTAAGAAAGGGCAAATGTATCGTAAAGGCACACAGTTGCCCAATGCAGTGAAGGGCATGTGGCCAGCTTGTCCCTTCTGAGCCAGCACACTCAGCCTCCGAAAAGTTCTTAGCATGCTCTGTGGTGTGTGTGAACACCTAAGGACTGCTGGTCTAAAGACAACTATGGTTTGATACTGCCCATGAAGGCAGGGAAAGCCTCCAGGACTACCCCACACCCCAAAAATGCCCTGTGTGTGAAAGAAACACCTGTGTCCTCCAGGGGATGCAGCTGAAAGCTCAGACATCCCAAGGCTGGCTTTGGAATGGACCCACTTCATCCCTGCAAGCTCCTTGACTTTGAAGTTTCTCTAATCTTCCGGGGGGGGGGGTGTTCTGAGTCAGTGCCCCTTTTGCCTGAGTGCTTGCCCATTCCTTTCCTGTCTCAAGTGCAACTAGAAGTGACTGGCTCACCCTGGTTTCAAGTTTTTGACCAGTCCTGGCCTTGCCTGTTATCAAAGCTGCCGCCTTTAACCCTTGTTGATGACAAAATCTTATTTATTTTGGTCAGTGGGCCAATATGAACTTCCCCTAAAGAATATCTTGAAAGTAAAATATCAAACATATTAAGCATGTAGGACTTGCCACCCATATTTACTGCCAAAGAAGGGAGGTTGCCATGGCAATGCCCCTGTGAAGAGCATAGAGCTCTGAAGGGTAACTAAAATACCATAATGGAGCACAGGCTGCCGAGCCAGCCTGAAAAATCTCCGTGATACTAGGAATGTTTGCCCAAGTCTTAGGAGCCAAGGTATCATTAACAGAGAATGGGAAAAGAAGCAAAAACTGTCCGACTATAAACAAACATGTCAAAAGGCAGGGGTGTGTCAGAACGAGTGGAGGCTCTAGGTGAGTAGATGTGACCATGTATTTTATCAGGACTGTAGGAATACCCATCCCTCCCCACTGCCAGTCCACACCAGTTCAGACCCACCAACCTCATTCATTAATCCACAGAGAGGTATAGTCAACGGTAGAAAGAACCCCACAGTGAGTTATCTGGAGTTCACTGACAATAAATGACTCCAACAGCCTCCTTGGTCCCACACAGCAACATGTACCTGCTCCTTCTCTTTGACTCCATGCCCTTGAGGATTTTGTAGGAATCTGTACAAAGGAAATTACCCTCATTCCACAAAGGACTATGGCAGTGAACTTCAATGCAGGGTTCATTTTCATTGTGTAAAACAAGTGAGGAGAGAGAGGGCAGAGGAGAGAGAGAGGCATGGAAGGGAGAGGCAGGGAAGAGAGGCAGGAGACAGAGAGAGAGAGAGAGGGAAAGGGAGAGAGAGAGAGAGAGAGAGAGAGAGAGAGAGAGAGAGAGAGAGAG
>NW_021620534.1:673848-745518 GCF_004785775.1 Grammomys surdaster | reverse complement strand
GAGAGAGAGAGAGAGAGAGAGAGAGAGAGAGAGAGAGAGAGAGAGAGAACCAGCTGCAGAGAAGGGATTAAACTATGGTGTGGTAAAATGCAGACATTAGTTAGGTGTGGTGGCACTCACCATTAACCGTAGCACTCTTCCCAAGGAAGGAGGTGGATGTGTGAGTTTGAGGTTAGCCTGGTCTAGACAGAGAAATACTGTCTCAAAAGCAAAAACAAGCAAACAAATCAAAACAAAAATGCATACATATTTAAAAGTAGATGGAAGAGGAGAATGAGAAAACCTTTAAAAAAATTGAATGAAGAACACATACTGCTGTTGTGGAGGACTGAGTTCAGGACGTGAGCCCAGCACGCGTGCCTGCACCTCCAGCGCCAGGAGATCTGAGGCCTCTGCTCTCCCTGGGCTTCTACACTCACGTGCATGTAGTCACACACAAACACACACAAATAAACACAGTTTCTAAAAAATAAATCTAAGAAAAAACCCTGAGTAATAACACCATTGTGTGGCGTGGGCAACACAAAGTCTTGCCCACTTGCTGGTGGGAATATAAACCGTCCAGTCAATCTGGAAATCGATAGTGAACCTGGGCTGGAATTGCTTAACTCCTAGTACAGCTTATGAAGTTCTGATAAGACTCAGACTCCTGCACGTGTGAAACATAAACTCTGCACATGCTCCTAAGACAACTATCCAAACATCTGTTCTTGGGCAGTACATATGCAAATTTTTTTTGAAATTTTTGATAAGCAGACTTGAACACAGAGAATCAGCTGTGTACATTTGTACTTATGGGGCAGTCTGAGAACACTGAGCCTCTCAGAACTGCTATGATTGTCAAGGGCAACAATTGGGCCTTGGGGTGGGAACACATTAAAAAGGGACAGGATATCATATCAAGACAACATGAATGAGGCCTTCAAGTAAAAGAGAAGTTTCCCTTTAAAGCCCAGGGAGGACTTTAGAGTGAAGGAGAGAAAGATATCATTGACAGGATGATGGGGGCAGTGTGCAGAGGAGGGGCTTCAGAGAAATGCCCTGGAGATATATATATCTTCTTTCGGACCACACGGTTCAGTCTGTGTGACAAGGAGCATGGAGGAGCCAGACATGAGGTGACATCATAAATTCGAGGCTGTG
This sequence comes from Grammomys surdaster, assembly GCF_004785775.1. Lineage (NCBI taxonomy): Eukaryota > Metazoa > Chordata > Mammalia > Rodentia > Muridae > Grammomys > Grammomys surdaster. The sequence goes on along the minus strand of NW_021620534.1, from coordinate 744,375 downwards.
AAGTCACAGGCTGTATGACTTCTCAAGACTCTGTCCCTGAGAAAAAAACTGTAAAGGGGCATAGCTTGATAGCTTTTGTTCAGGCTATGGAATCTGATCACCTTTACGTGACCAGCATCTTTGAAGGGCAGGCCCATAATGCCATGAGTGGATTTGGTAGCCTCCAGAGCATAAGGAATTAGCATCTTAGAAAGCTCATCTCAGAGAAGGAAGGAGGAGGAGGAGGAGGAGGAGGAGGAGGAGGAGGACGAGGAGGACGAGGAGGACGAGGAGGAGGAGGAGGAGGAGGAGGAGGACGAGGAGGACGAGGAGGAGGAGGAGGAGGAGGAGGAGGACGAGGAGGACGAGGAGGAGGAGGAGGAGGAGGAGGAGGAGGACAAGGACGAGGAGGACGAGGAGGAGGAGGAGGAGGACGAGGAGGACGAGGAGGAGGAGGACAAGGACGAGGAGGACGAGGAGGACGAGGAGGAGGAGGACGAGGACGAGGACGAGGAGGACGAGGAGGAGGAGGAGGAGGAGGAGGAGGAGGAGGAGGAGGCGGTTTGCATCAAGGATGGAGAGGGCCCATTCTAAATGTGATGGAATGGTTGTCATTATAATTATCCTCAGTGGTGCACAGGCAGATATCTGAGTTCTAGGACTGGTGAATTGAGGAAAGAACTAAAAATATCAATGGTTGCTTCACTAAAATTTTCATGGCATTCTCAAAGTGCTCAGGTTAAGCCCCAGCCTTGCCGAAACCCAGCTGAAGCTTTGTGGGGAAGCAAAAAGACTGAAATGCTGGACATTAAATAGGCATGAATAACCTCCTTTTTGGAGCCAGGAACAACAAGTAGTTGGACCAGATAGTCTCCAAGTGATAATGTGTGAAAAACTGTCCTGACTAGTTATCAATGTCTGTCAGGGACATGGCTGGAAACCAAAAGCATACAAACTCAACTCCCAAATCCATCTGCAGCTGGGCCTCCACCACCAGCCCTCCATCACGAGGATACTCTTCCCCTACCACCCGGTGCACATTGAAGACTCCTTTTTTTCTCTTTTCTCAAGCAAGGCTACACTTACAAAAGTGCACCCTCTCTGCTCTAACCAGTGCGGTCATTGTCAAACAATCTCCCAAGCCCAGGAGCTCGTTCATGTCACATTATTGTCCCTGTGTTTCAGGATCCTCGACAGTCCTCAAGGGCTGCTGCTCCTCAGAGAACAGCTCTCTGCCTAGTAGATTTGACTTCAGGATTTTAGTGCTGTTGTTATTTTTAGCATTCTTCTTGTCTCCGCTTCATCCTAAAGATTGTAACCTCGAGAAGCTTTGACGTGCTTCGAGGCTCTTTTGTTCTCCCCGGGAGCTTCTGGAGAGCGTCCAACCTCACGACATCCTTATGAAACAAGGCCACTGAGAATCGTTTGACTGTTCCCACAAATATTTCTTGAGTATCTCCTTCATGACAGGTGCTACAGCAGGTACAAAAATGAATATGGAAGAAAGGGGGAAGTATCGTTTATTGAAATTCTGATGCGCTACACAATGTACCTGTGCCATTCTGGAACTCGGAAGTGTTCAGCCCATTCCACTCCCACAATAGGCTCTCAAAGCATCATTATTACAATTACAGCAGAGAAAACTGAGGCGTGGGAGCTGACTTGCCTGGTTTCTCCTTTACTGATTAACGGAAGTATGATTTGAATCGTGTCTATCTAATTCAAGGTCCGTGATGTTTCCATTCACTGTGACATTAATTCAGCATGTTGTTGACTCACAAGAAGGGGCAGGGAAGGGAGGTTGGGAAATTGAGGGCCAGAGGCTTCCTAGAAGGCTGTAAGGATGTGATCCAGTTACTCTGAGCCGGAGGAACCCAGTTACCAGAGGCTCATAACAAACCCCTAAGATTGCTGCAGTCTTGTAACGCTCCTTCCCATGTGGTCCTCAGTTTTGCAGAATGGCCACTGTTATTCAGAGCAATACAATCATTTCTCAAAGAAATAGACACCATTCACTTACACATGGAATTCTTGAAACTTGTCATGAATATGGGTTAGAAGATCTGGAATCTAAACCAACAAGATTTTTGCCACACGGCTTTGAGAAAGTTGTCCTCAAGTTCTTGGGAGAGTCTTCCTTCCTTCCTTCCTTCCTTCCTTCCTTCCTTCCTTCCTTCCTTCCTTCCTCCCTCCCTCCCTCCCTCCCTCCCTCCCTCCCTCCCTTTCTTCCTTCCTTCCTTTCTTTCCTTCTTTCTTTCTTTTTAAGATTTATTCATTTGTTTTATGCATATGAGTACACTGTAGCTGTCTTCAGACACACCAGAAAAGAGCATCAGATCCCTTTACAGATGGTTGTGAGCCACCATGTGGTTGCTGGGAATTGAACTCAGGATCTCTGGAAGAGCAGTCAGTGCTTTTAACTGCTAAGCCATCTCTCCAGCCCCCCAGAAGAGTCTTTAATAAAAGAAAATCTCACAGTAGATGCAAGTTCAAAGGCTTGTTTTCCTCCTTGGAGATCATTTGGCAGTGCTGCTGGCCAGGGCTGAAGAGAGGACTCCCCGTTGTTCAAGCCTGCTTGTGAATTTGTATGAAAAGCAAGAAAGAGCATAGGCTGGATATGGCCCTGGACCGGCCCTGGTAGCCACACTAGGTGGAAGGTTGTGCTGCCTAGAATCCCACCCCAGATCCCAGCAGAAAGACACAAACTCACATCGGATCCAACTTTTGTTGGTCTCTGGTGGAATGCTGACTTTACTCGTTAAAGCCACAATAAATGTGTACCCGAATGAAGGAACTGACAGGGCACATGCCTCCACACAGAGACCTGATTAAAACTAAAGCCAGCCCCATCTACTCTCAGTCTCTAAGCTGTGGAGTCCTTAGTGGTTCTGAGGTTTCTACGGCTGAATGGCTCTATCCTGGCTTCTTCTAGTAATAATCCCCACAGCATAATGAAGTTTCAAATTCTCAAGAGCACCTTCCAAAGTGTGGGGTGGGGGTTTGGAACAGGATTTGATGGGCACTGAAGACACAGAGTCCCATGTCATGGTTACTATCATTCAGAGCTACATGAGGGGCCTTTTAAATGAAACTTTTTACCTGCCTCCTTCATAGTCAGTAAATCTTGTTCCTGGGCAGCGTGGCAGAGCCAGGCAGCACTTCCTGGAGTTTTTAATTTTAAAAAACAAAAAATTTTTTAAATAGGAGAGTAGTAAAAAGAATAATATAACATTGTGGAGGTAACTGAATTCTACCCTTTAAAGTGATGAGGTTATGTTGTAGAAATTATCGCTTCATGACAATAATAGCAAACACGTTTTAAATCACAGGGAACATCAACTGTGTCCTCAGGAGACCTTGCAGGCCTAGATTGAGTGAACAGCTCTAAATATGAATACCTGCAGGTTGCATTCTACCCTGCAAACATATCTTAAATGGGATTTTTTTAAGATTACAGACACTTGTAAATTAGAATGTTTACATTGTGTCCAGATAATCAAAATTGATACCCCAGGTTACCATAGTCAAGATTGGTGAAGCCTGTGAAGATGGGTCTTCTTTTTCTGATAGATAGGAAAAGCCCAGATGGCATCATAGCCCCACCCCCAGCCCACTCCTATCCCACTTCATGATAGGCTTAAGAAACATAAAGGGGCAGATTTACCAGACTGAGAGCACAGGATGTGGACACCTAAAATGCTATAAGATGCCCATTTGGGGTAAGTGACTCACTCTGCTTTTTTACATGGTAAACTCAGGGATCTGCCCACCATCATGTGTGAGCCCAAGCATCCATCCCATACACTGTTCACAGAATTCACCAGTTCTGCAACATCCAATGGCAGAGGGCACTGTTCACTCTGGGCATCCAAGAACAGACTCCCAATCCCTCACAGGCTCCATGAATGTACTCGGCAGGCTTCTGACTATGATCTCACCTCTGCCTTCTCTGAAAGCTTTTGAGACTCAGTGAAGGATGCAAAGCAATACCTCACAACCAATGCCATCTCTTTCCTCCAGACATGGTGATGCCACACCCTCGAAATTGTTATAAGGCCTGGTGGAGAGTGTCAGGACAGTCCCTGATCAATGGGCACACGTGGTACTTCTCATTTCAACGTTGTGCACAAGGTCGTGAGAGGAAGGCAAGGGTGTCTCTACAGGAGAAGAGGTCAGTTTGGGGAACACAACAGTCACAGCCCAAAAGGTTCAGACAGTCAGTCAAAGTCTAGATTTGTATTCCTTAGTTATAAGGTGTGAATGTAGTATTGACATAAAAACCACAGCTCTCATCATATAGGGAATAAGAGATAGTTTATTCTGGAGCCATTTGAGTGACCATGGCCCAGAAACACAGATCTAGGTTACCCAAATTGCTTGTTCTAATGAGGAAGCAGTTTCTCAAGGTTTTTATACAGAAAGTACTGGCTAGTTTTGTGTGTCAACTTGGTACAAGCTGGAGTTATCACAGAGAAAGGAGCTTCCCTTGAGGAAATGCCTCCATGAGATCCAGCTGTAAGGCATTTTCTTGATTAGTGATCAAGGCGGGGAGGGCCCATTGTGGGTGGTGCCATCCTTGGGCTGGTAGTCCTGGGTTCTATAAGAAAGCAAGCTGAGTAAGCCAGGGGAAGCAATCCAGTAAGCAGCATCCTTCCATGGCCTCTGCATCAGCTCCTGCCTCCAAGTCCCTGCCCTGTGTGAGTTCCTGTCCTGACTTCCTTTGGTGATGAACAGCAATGTGGAAGTATAAACTGCTTCCCACTTGGGAAGTTGGGGAGTGTTCCTCGCCAACTTGCTTCTTGGTCATGACTTGTGCAGGAATAAAAACCCTGGCTAAGACACAGAACAAAGAAAGTCATAACTCAAGGCAAGTTTAAAATACATTGGTGGCTACACCAGAGAGGCAGGTACAACGAGTTGGGGAGGGGGTGATATTCTGTAGGCCTGAGACACTATCTGATGACATTGCTAGCTCTTGGATTAGCAGAAGCTAGTGTTCTGCTAAGTTAAGAGGTTTTTATTTATTATTAAGAGATGTTAGCTGGGGGCTGGAGAGATGGCTCAGCGGTTAAGAGCTCTGACTGCTCTTCCAGAGGTCCTGAGTTCAAATCCCAGCACCTACATGGTGGCTCACAACCATCTGTAATGGGATTGGATGCCCTATTCTGGTGTGTCTGAAGACAGCGTACTCATAAATAAAATAAATAAATTAAAAAAAAAAGAGATGTTAGCTGTCATACAGAGTAGTGCAAGCAATGGCCGTTCCAAAAGGCCAGAACGAGCCCATGATAAAGTAATTAGCCTCTGAACCTTCAAAATTGCAACCTCTCCACAGTACTGAAGTTCAGTCAATCCATCAATCTCTGCAGACACACATTCCTTCCAAGGAGTTTTTCATTCACAGCCAGACACAGCTTTTTTTCAGGAACATTCATTCACAAGACCAGAAGATTGCCCTTCACATTTTCCTGCACACACTGGATAAAATTAGGATTTATGCTCATCAATAGTTTCAAGTAATTGGAAGCCAGTATTCCCAGAGTCTGGGGAGCATGACAAAGAATTCAACCCCCTAAGGATATAACCAGCAGGACCTGTGAGAGCCACACTAACCCAGATCCACCCTATTGGTCCTAAATTATAAGATCTATTGCCTGTATATGACCCTGTGCTATATGGCTTGCCACTCCCACTGGCTTTCCTGAACACATCTAAACTATCTCCTTTGGAGTTCTGACTGCCATTTTCTGGCTTCTTCCTTGAAATCATTAAACCAACAACTACACTGAAGCCACTCTGCGATACATCTTTACCTTGGTTCCTCTTCTCTGTCTCCCCAGGGCAGGGCTGCTGGGGACAGGGCTGCCTTCTCCTTCTGAGATCCAGTTCTGCTCAAGAGCCATAATGAACCTAATCCCATAATTCCTGAATGACTGTTTTCAAAAATGATTTTGTTTCTGCTATGCCATTAACCACTAGAGAACTAATTCGAAAGAAGAAAAAGAAAATTGTGAAAAACAGCTCAGACCCATGAAATAAATACTGATTATAAATACAGGCTTTAGGCTTCATGAACTGGTGCAGCACTAATTTTTCAAAAACCAAGGAAAAAACAAGAGAATTGTTTAATATCAAAAGGACTTTTGGGGGGGGGATGAGGTAAGGGGATAACATCTGAAATGTAAATAAAATATTTAATAAAAATAATAATAAAAAGGACTTTCGGGTTACAATTAGTAAATTGACTGACTTTTATAAAGGCAAGAAAAAAAAGAGAGAGAATTTATGAAGCCAGAGGCTTTCCTGGAATGGTGGAGTGCTGTCAGTCTAGGGGACAGCAGCCTCTTCACCTCAGAGACATGCCAAACAGAAGCTGCATAATTTCCCAAAGGTCATAAGTTTGAGGCCTGTCAGGATTCCAGTCTGGACCAGTCTCCCATCCTGTGGTCCTTCCCACTCATTTTACAGTGGGAGTTGATTTCATGAGTGGACAGTGGTCCCCAGAGACCTTGGGTTACGATGCAGCAGTGTGGTTTATGGAGGTGACGCTGATGGTGAAGTTTATTATTGAATTTGTTACCCCACCCCCAAAGGTCTATGTGTTAGATGCTTGGTCTTCAGTGTGGTGATGTTGAGGTGGAGGACCCTAAGAGGTGGGTTCTAGTCAGAGACTCTTAGGCCCATTGAAGGCCTGTTCTCAAGATAGCAATAAGAATTAGCATTTCCAACATTACAAACATTTATCACTTCTTTGTGTTACCTCACCAATGAATGAGTGGAGTGCAGTATATGCACAACATGGAACCTTTTCTTTAATCTTTTTATTTGATTTTATGTGTATGAGTGTTTTGCCTACATGTATGTGTGTATGCCACTTGCATGCTATTTGTATGCCTAGTACCTGAGGAGGCCAGAAGGGAGTGTGTCAGATCCCCTGAGAATTAAACGGGGATTCTCTGGAAGTGCTCTTGCTTGATTCTGAGCAAGTGCTCTCACCTGCTCAGACATCTCTCAAGCTCCCATAAAATGGAGTATTATTTAGCCGGCAATGGGGGAAATTCCTTTATGGGCCCCAATATGGACAGATATTGAAGACACTATGCTAAGTGGAAAATGCGGGTCACAAAGGCCAAATACCATATGATCTCATTTATATGATGCTCCCTAGAGTAATCTAATCCATGGAGACAGAAACTAAGTGGCTGCCAAGGGTTGAAAACAGTAGGGAATGGGGTGGTGCTTTACCACTCATAAGCACACACTTTCCGTTTAGGATGATGACAGCCTTCTTTGGTGTGAATGGTGGTGGTGGCGGTGGTGGTGATGACAGTGGCGGTGGTGGTGATGATAGTGGCGGTGGTGGTGATGACGATGGCTGCAGAACAGTCTGAATGTATTTAGTGTCCGAGGACCATTCTCTTCCATCTGTGATGTCCCCTACTGCTCATACTCTATTGATCCCAGTATTGAAGGCTGTGGAGGAGCCTTTAGAAGGTGTGGCCTGGCTGGCAGAAGTAGGTCACTAAGGGTCAGCTTTCCAAGGTTTTACCTATCCCTGCTTCCAGCGTGAGCTCTGTTTCCTGTTCAGTCACCATATGAAGAATCTCTACTACACATTCCAGCCTCAAACTCAACAACTCCACCACACCTTCCCATGTGGTGAACTGCAATGCCCCTGAAACTGGGAGCCAAAAGTCTTTCCTCTTAAAAATGGTTTCTGTCAGGCATTTTGGTCACCTCGGTACTGAAAAATAATGGATACAACTGGACATTTAAACATTGTTAAAATTGTCATTTTTATGTTGTACTGTATGTTTTTGTGACAATAAAAATTAGATTGGGGGTGGGGGAAACTTGAGTCATGCTAGTCCCAAGAAAGAGAAATTAAAAAGACATCTGTAGACTAAGACTTGTATTTTTGAAAGAAAGAGAAATTGTGGATACTAAATGTTCTACAATATTTAGAAAAATCTTACCAATTTTTGCTGGACTGTGGTGCTGGTAGATTGGTTTTTTTGGAAAGGCAGTGATTCTCAGAAAGAGAAATATTTGTAGATATGCTGGTAGGATTACTTGGAAAGACAGTGAGAGGTACAGTAGGCAAGTGTCTTCCTTCACATGCTGATAACGGTTAACGCTGAGTAATGGGGGTGTCAAGGTCATTATCCTGTCTGCTCTATTATTCTTATAAATGCTCGACGCTTTCCATAGTAACGAGGAAAACAGCAACAAGAAGTTAACTACACTAGCTTTTTTTCAAGAGGCTTCCAAATATCATTAGGCAGTAGATGAAACTTTACAACCTGCTTTCATTCTTTCAAAGGCAGTTTCCATGGATCACAACACTAAAACACTGTGATAAATGATGGCCATGTAGCAAGAGGAAACAGAGAATGCTCTTGAACGCTGAACCTCTAAATTTGGCCCTCTATAAGAAAAAGATGAGGATGGGGAGACTTGCAGGACCAGGCTGCCCAGGTCACAGTCCAGTTGCACCACCTAGTGGTGCCTAAACTCAAGCGGTGCCCTAGGCCCCAAAATGCATACACCAGCCTGAAAGTTTGCTTGCCGTGAGGGTCAGTCAGTCAATATGCACAAAGAACTTGGGCCAAGCTCTGGTGTTCGATGTTATGCTCACCCACCAGCAGCCCTTTCTGTGGCTCTGTCTTACTTTCTCTTTCCTCAATGTCAAATCTCCAGACTCTCTCACCTCAGGCCCCCGAGAAATGCACCTCGAAGGTCTGCAGGGCCTTGACCTTAGACTGGTAGCTGCACTGAGTTCCCCTGGTTCTCACACCTGAACTCTTGCATTGACCCACACCATTGTCTTCCAGAAGTGACCTTCCCTAATAAATCCCCTCTCTACATCTCTTTCTACACCAAATAGGCTTTGCTCCACCAGCATCAGCTTTCTTGCACTTATAGTTGGCCCTACAAGCAGACTATGCAGCCGTCCACAGGAGCAGACACAACAGAGGCAAAAGAGCAGCTCCCTGAGCACTTGTGTCAGAGAGGCTTGCAATAGAACGTGCTGCTCGAGTTCTGTGAGGTCAGAGTATGATGGAGAGACAGGGATGACATACCATAAGCACCATTTTTCTAAAGCTGAGTAAATGCCAGCAGAATCTAAGGGAGCTTCCACCACCCCACACACCCCGATCTTCCTTCCTCATCACACAGCTACTGGGATAGCCATCAGACCTGTCAACTCTTAATGGTATGAGATAGTCAAGGGGAATTACCTGTAAGAGGCTCAGCTTAAAGGAAACATTGAAGGAACCAGGCTTGTCAAAGGAAGAAAATGAATAATGCCTGGTCACCTGGAATGCTGGAGCAGACGTAGTCAAACACTATGTAGTCAAGCACTAGTGATTGCTATCTTATTAGGAGCCAGCCTCCACCTGAATTTCCCACCAAATCCTGGGAATTGCCTGAGCTTTGCCTCTCAGTGTATAGAAATCATCCATATGAAGGAAGAACCATGTTCTCTGCAATCCTCCATCAATAAAACCCAATAAAACCCAACCTTGTACTTATTGCAAAACTAGGCCTCAGCCCTGAGCTCTGTTTATCAGCCAATAGAACTCATCCTTACTGTAAAGGTCCCAGGTGCTTTGCTCCTTTGCCAGGGAGTTCCTATGTAGCTATTCCTAAAGTTTTGTTGTGATAACTGTCACGTGAAAACCTTTTCCCAAAGTTTTACCGCGCTTAAATATGTAAGAATAAACCATGAGGTCAGACTCTAGATGTTTTGAAAAATCATCTGGTGCTGAGTTTCCTTCTTTACCTCCTGTGGATTGTCCCCCTGGAGGCCTTGGAGCTTGTGGGGTCCCCGACAATTACCTCCCAACCCTGTCCAGTGTCCGTGAAGAGTCCCCTGCTCTAACTCACCAAACTATTTCCTTTACATCAATTTGGCCCTAGCCCTCCCCCTACCCAGCCACCACATCCCTTCATTCCCTCCGGTGCAGTGGGTGCAGTGCATGTCTCCCATCACTCCTTACGTGCTCCTCCTATAAGAACATCAGCGCCTAGCCCAAGTTTCAGGACCACTGAGAGGTCCGGAGAAGCCTGAATGGAGTGATGGCTGGCAATAGGTGAAGCAATGCTGGCAACTGAGTTGCTAATGGAGCCCAGCGATGAGGACATGGACTCATCATACGGTTCCCTTCCCTTGTACGGGTCTGAAATTTTCCATAGGAGTTAGCAATAATATCTTGTTGTGACAAACATGTGTTTACCATTACTGTTTTTCTCGTAGGATATTAAAATTGCTACTCAGATGCAAGGAATATAATTGGCTGACAGAGTTCAACCACACTCAGCTGAGGCCTCATGTGACCCCAGGATCCCCCAGCCAATGACAAAGCACAGTACAGTTACAAAGGTTTAGCAAGCTCAGCCACGTGGGGACTCCACAGTCCTGGCTTTGAAGCTCTCCTGTGAGAGCCCCTGCATTGCTGCCTGGGTTCTCCATTTCTACCTTGTGATAGTTTGAATAAGCATGGCCCCCACAGGCTCATGGATCTGAATGCTTGGTCACCAGGGAGTGGTACTATTTGAAAGGATTGGGGGTGTGGCCTTGTTGGTGGAGGTGTGGTCTTGTTAGAGGAAGTTTATCACTGGGGGTAGGCTTTGAAGTTTCAGAAGCCCAAGCCAAGCCCAGAGTCAGTCAGTCTCTCTCTCTCTGTTGTCTGCACCATGTCTGCCTGCATGCCCATGCTCCCTGCCATGATGACAATGGACTAAACCTCTGAACCTGTAAGCCAGCCTCCTAAATTTGTTCCTTTATAAGAGCTGCCTTGATCATGGTGTCCCTTCACAGACATAGGACATGCTTTTTCCACTCTGCAATCTTCTTCTGCCAGATCCCATTTCAGCCACCTTCGCCTTGCCCAGGTCAAGTGTGCAAAACTGGCTGTCTTCCTACACCTTGATCATTGCATCCCAAAGGCCCTAGGCTGGCACAACTGAGGTGGACGCTGTTTCACTCCCTCTTCACCACCCTCGGTTTCCACAAAGCTTGGAAAAATAACAAAGAACGGCATAATAAAGAGGTGTATACATCATTATATTTAAATGTTCACTATAATAAATAAATGCTTTCACACTAAAAAAAAATAGAATCTAAGCCACATGCTACCATGCACACCTTTAATATCAGCACTCATGAGGCAGAGGCAGGCAGACCTCTGAGTTCAAGGTCAGCCTGTTCTGCAGAGAGAATTCCAGGACAGCCAGGGCTACACAGAGAAACCCTGTCTCAAAAATACCCAACCCCTCTCTACCCAAAAATACAGTCAATATATTAAAAACTCATTCAGAAATGATCTCAAAAATTAAATTTGTGGTTCTATGGGGACAAGAGGCTTCATCCAAATTGCTCTTTTTTGTTACCCATGACCAAGCTCTACCAGGTAACACAACTCTGAGACTTTCTCCAAGGTCATCCTGGGCTGGGTGGAATGGTGTCCTGGTTAGTTTTAAAAAGCCATTTGTCACAGCTGAGAGCCTCCATAGAGGAAGTGCTTTGAGGGCAATGTCTGTGAGGGATTATCTAGATTGTTCATGAATATAGGAGAACTCAGCCTACTGTGGGCAGTACCATCCCTACGCAGATAGTCCTGAACTTTATTTAAAAAAAAAAAAGCTAGCTGAGTACGTACAGCTGCAGTTAACAAGCAGTATCCTCCTAGTATGTTTCTTTGACTGTGAAGTAAATTCCTTGGTCAGAGGTAGTGCTGTGTGGAACAGCAAGTAGGCCTACCTACACATTCCAGCCTTCACCTACTGCAAAAACAAAGCCTTTCTTCCTCTAAGGTGCTTTTGGTTGGAGTGCTTATCACAGCAACAGAAATGACAGTAGGGTAGCTAGCCTCTCCCATGCCACCACAACACTCTAATGCCTAGGACTCAATTACTATGACTGGCCCTGGCAGCAGGCACTTTTTTCACCTCCTGCCTCTGTCTGCACCCCAACTCAGTAGTGAAAAGCTAGAGAGTCCACAGAGACTACCTAACTGGTAACTGACCCAGGACCCAACTCTGCAGTGACCTGCAGATGACAAAAACATAGAAACAATAACTACTTTCAGTCTGGGCTGGATATGGGGATCATGGAAGAAACACTTGGAAGTCCTGTTACAATCCTTCTCACATTTACATAAGACACAGCACCAGGACCCAGCCTTTTGGAGTAGCGGTCAGGGAATGGATAGAGGTCCCATCTGTCTCCTGTTCTGCTTCTCTTCAAGGGAAAGACTTCTTGGCTGCCAGCGAGAGCAGGAGGCCTGACAGTCTCTTCCACTTGGGTGAGACCAGCCAAGAAACAAGGCTAAGCTCTCTGGCAAACATAGGCAGAATCACCAGCCAGGAATCCTGGGTCGTGACCCAGAGCTCCAAGGGCTAGCATCAAACTTTTCTGGAAGCTTCGAGTGGGACAAAGGCTTTGGCTTCCCTCTTTGGCCCAAGTCGTGGGAGAGATCTTCCAAAGACGAGATCTCCAAATCACTCTCATCTTCTGAAAGCTGCAGAGATAGAAGAGGAGAAGGAAGCAGACTTTAATAGATGCAGGAGAGTGGCAGAGAGTTCAGACACGGGGGGAAGTGATGATAGACATGAGAGCAACTGGGAGAGGAGACTCCTCGCCCTGCCTTTCAAGCTCCCTGCCTCTGAAAACCTGCTCCAGAGACTCAGGTCCACAGTGACTGGATCCGCTAACATCCTACTAACGAGGCCAAGGCAAGCACCTTGGAGAGGTTCATATGTTGATCTGACTGTTCATGTTTGCATTTAAACCTGGGCGGCACGCATGCTCACAGTATCATCTATCTGTGTTAGACTATTCACGTTCACTCACAATAGAGGAAGAACGTAGAGATCTTTACACGGACTCCAAGATGAAAGCAACACAATATGTAATAAAAAGGTAGATGGGAATAATATTATAGGCAGATTTTTTTTAACTCTTCACATTAACAGAACTGGAAGCCCAGAGCCTTGAACTTCTGAAGCTCTTAAGACCTTATTTGACGCACCTTATTTGAAAGGACCCTTCCTCACAGGCTGGTGCTCACAGCTGCCTGATAAACTCTAAATGTGAGAGGAGACGGGGAGCAATATAACAGCCTGAAATGGGTCTGGGCTGCAGCCAATGGGAAGACCAAAGTCTGCTGGGGGCCAGGCTCCATCCAGACTACAGTAACAGCCGGGCCAGGAGTTCCCGGCCACGGTTCGCTGTACCTCCGCTGGCTGCCTGGGCCTGGGTTTTGACATACAACATTCCCTGTATTTCATCCTGGCATGTAAGAAGAACCCATCCAGGGCCTAGACAGCACCTTCCTCCATCTGTTTTCCCTATTGGTGGTCTTTCTGAATGGAGAGCAGGAGAACGTGGGGCTCTTTACATAAACTCCAAGATGTGATTGTGTGATTAAAAAAAAAAGTAGGAAGACAGTGCTATTAAACAACAAATAGTGAGAGAGCAAGGGGATTGCTCAATGACAGCCTGCCTAGCAGGTGATAGTGCCATCAGTGACACTCAAAAGACAGCTGCTCACTACTACTGTTGTGGTTGCTGTTGCTGCTGTTGCTACTGTTGTTGCTGTTACTGTTGTTGCTGTTGTTGTTGTTGCTGTTGTTGTTGTTGCTAGCAACATCCTAATCATCTCAAAAAAAAAAAAACCCACCTTTTTTGGTTGAAAGAAGTGAAGTAAAAAGAATTCTATGTTTTTCTACCCTAGAAAATAACAGAAAGTGGCAGCTGTTCCCTGGGAGGGAGAAGGTGGAGAAAAGAATCTGGTAATCACATGTGTGATAAGTCTGCAAATTCCATGGCAGCTACAGCCTGAGAAAGGCCAGGCCATCAGGAGGTGTAGTGGCAAGAGGCACCTACCACCTAGAGTACTTGGGACAAAGGTGTACCTTTCTCCATCTGATGGAGTGTGACACCACTCCGATGCCTGCCCTTGGTGGATGTTGCTTTACATCCAGCCCTATGTTAGGGTCTTCTATGAAGTGAGCGCTGAGGAGACTTGGACTATGGAAGAGACAGCACAGGAAGACAGCAGCCACAACAGGAGGCTCTCGAGGATAGGAGATTAGGAACTAAACCTCCACGGAAAGTACTTATATAATGAGCCAAAAGGCTTTTTAAACATGGCCTCAGGAAAAAAAAATCCAAGTGGTCATCTTTCTACGTATATAGCAGCAAAGGAGACAATGTCACATGCAATGGCCTTCTCAGGATCAAACTGATACTTGCTTAGTCTTTCCCCAACCCTTCACTCTAAAACTCTCAAATGTGGAGCTGGCTCTCTATGGGATAAAGTCATCTTCAAGCATCCCACCTGAGACTTTCTTGCTGGTGTGGAAGACCTCTGAAGGGCAGCGTTGGGCCTTAGGAACATACTGACTCCTCCAGAAGGTTTCTTTGCTGGAGTTTCAAGCTGTTTCTCGAGGTTTTTGACCATCGACTGCACCAGTGTTCCTGGAAGGGGAACAAGTAGCCATGTCACTGGAACAAGCCTGGAGAATGAATGCTTCGTCCCTTTGGACCATGTCTAGGCTCCAGTGTAGACAGATGGATAGAAAGAAAGTCAAGAGGAAAAAGACAGGATTAGCATCTCCCCTCCCCCAAAGAGGGAAAAGAAGACAGGAGGTCCAGGATAATATTAGCCTGGTTCCAAGAGGATTAGAATGACTAGATAATTTTTTTTTAAAGCAGCCTGAATAATATAAAGATAGATAGATAGATAGATAGATAGATAGATAGAGCAAAAACAAACAACAAACAAACAAACAACAATAGCGCCTTGATAATATAACTGTGCTGAGTTTGGTGTGGCTGCTGGTGGAGGTTTAGGAAGACCGTCCCTCTAATGAATCCAAGGCAGAAGCAGCCTTCCCTTTAATTCATGTAACCCTGTAATTCATGAACCAAAGATGCTGTCAGGCAATGTGTGAAGGTTCATCTTGTCAAGCTGACTGGATTGGGAATGGCCTAGGGAATTAGTAGAGCACACCTCGGGCAGTGCCTGTGAGACATTATCAAAAGCTGTTAGGTCCTGAGGGCTCTGATCTGACCAGTGGATTAGTGGATCAATCCCCTGATTGATTCATCCTAGGGTGACATTTTAGAAGTGTGGTAAAAAGTAGAAGGTGGGACCCAGTTGAAAGAAGTAGCTTACCGTGGGCATGTCCTAGCCTTTCCCTATAACCCTTTCTCTGGATCCTTGTCTGCTGGGATATGATCTGCTCCAGAGACCTCCCTACAGTGACTGATGGGCTGGCATCTGGGAACCAAGCACCAAAATAAACAATTCCTCTCTTTATCTTGTTCTTGGGTACTTTAGTCACAGTAATATAAAAGTAACTCCTGTGTCTTCCTTCAACACCTCCACCCACAGACAAACACAGAGGTAATGTTAGTATCACAAGAACAACTTCCTGTGAATTCCATGCAGGAAACAGGTGTTAACCAGTAACTCAGATTATCAGTGGGCTCCAGACTCGTGGTAAACCAAGATGATCGAGAAGCATAGCACAAACTTCACCCAGCTCTCTGGATTCAAATGCTAAGACTCTCTGCAGACTTTTGGAGCTGTAACTGCCCTTGGATGACTGATCATTGTGGTTATTGGGGCTGAATGGCTCAGTGCTTAAGAGTGTCTACCTCATTTGGCCTGAGCTTGGTTACCATCAGTCAGCTCACAACCACCTAAAACTCCAGCCTCAAGGATTCCAACATCTTCCTTTGGCCTCCACGGGCATCTGTATCACTTGCACATACCCAGGCACAGACTTGCACACAATTACAAATGAGTCTTTAAAAGACAGAAAGAAATGTTTATTAAATTCCTACTCTGTGCCAAGCAGTGAGTTGCTTGACCCCCTTATTAGTTGTCTTGTTAACATATGTCATTTTTTACAACAAAGAAACTAGAATCTTTGCACAAGGACACTCGAAGAGTAACACAGCCAAAACTGTATCAGTAGACTCTTGACCTCCCAGCTCCATCACCTTGCCAGCCTATCAGCCCGCTTGCTAAGGTAGCAAGCCTCCATCTAGAAAGCTAACCCTGGTGGCTTCTAATGGGCTGACAGGCTTGGACTATGCTGCAGGCATGATGAAGCATTGCAGAGTCCATTAAGATAAGCACTTACAGACTGCAAACCTCAGGGCTCCCCTTGCTTCTCCTTTGCAAAGTCAAAACTGTAAGCTCCACATTCTCCAGCTCAACCTGGGCTGAGAGACACAACCTGAACCAGAGGCATCGAGCCCTTCGGTGGGTTTTATAAGGGAACCCTGAAAGGCTGGGATGCCATTATTTAGAAGAGAAATGGTTAACTCCTCATCATAATGCAATACAAGATAGAGCGTGGTAAGTTTAAAGAACAATTCACTCCAACTGCCGGGAAACTTAGCTTCAGTCTCTGTAAAGCCCTTTCCATCAACAACTGGTATCCTGTTTGTCTCTGAAGCAAATGTCAAAGAATATTTCTTTCCTACACAGATAAAATGGCACTGTGGCCCAAGGCTATTGGTGGAGACTTACTCGAGGCTTCTGGCTACTTTCTGCTGGCTGTTTCTCCCATACAGCCCAAGAAGGGAGCTAGGTCTCAGATGGCCTGCTTTGCTGATAAGACCATGAAACACAAAGGAGGTGAGGGGGCTCCCCAAACCTCCAACATTTAGACACCCAGTGACACAAATATGGGGTAAAATAAGCCTTACCCAAGTCTCCTGGCATTTCTGTGACAAAGAAGAAATGCCAGGTCAGAAACACCATTCCAGGGCACAGAGAAACCGGAGCTGGAGAAGAACTCACCTGAGGAAGCCAGCCCGCCTGAGTCCTTCCCAGGGGGTTGGGCACTCTCCTCTGAGGTCTCAGAATCAGACCAGCCCCAGTTGTCCTCGGGCTGGGGTGCTGACCTAGAGGGAACTTTAGGAGGCTGAAGAGACACGCGTTGCACGACGTCTTCCTCTGGCTCTTCTTCAGAACTAAAAGGTGGGGTGCTGCTGCAAGATCAAATGAAGGGAACACAGACAAAAAAAATACTTTAAAGCCAGACTTTGCCTTTCTGGTTTGCCCAGAGCCAGCCCCACTCCTCTTTCAGGCAAAGCAGAGAGCTCACAGTGCCTAAGGCTGTTACCCTTCCACTTCAGCTGTGGGTTGGAGGGAGACATGGGAAGGGGAGGGAAGGCCTGCCTGAACTGGGAGTAAAGGATTCTCAGTCTCTTCTCAGAAGCACATGAGGAATACGGCCTGAGGCACCTCCTATATGCCTGTTTGTCCCCTTCCCTCCCCTGTAATGCAGAGCTCTGTAAGGGTCTAGGATAGACCTCCTGAGGCCAAGCACCACCACCACCGACCCTACAACAGGCCAAAGTCTAGAGCTCACCTCAGCCCGGGCCCAGGGGAAACAGGGATACTGGAGGGTCCATGCACTCTGGGGCGTGGAATGGGGGTGGACACCTGGGTGAGGCCGGGGCCACGGCTGCTGTGGCCTTGAAGAGTTGTCGTAGAAGGCTCTGGCGGCTTAGACGGCAGTGCCACAGTCAGCGTCCTGGTCTTTGGCCGGACCTCCCTTGGGGCCAGTGTGATCCGCTGGTTTTTGACTAGAAATACAGAAAGGACACAGAATGTGCCAATGCGGGGCCTGTAGTCCTGAAATAATATAGAAGAAAGTCTACACCACAGATAATTAAGCCATAATACACTGACCATTGCCCTACATCATGAGTCCCTCTGCTGAGACAAAGATCCAGTTTTGTCAGACTTTCGGAGAGTATTCAGTGTCTCAAGGTCACACCATCATTACAGAAGACAAGAGAAGTCAGTCAGTCTGAGGACCCAGGCCGACTTTGCTCTCAGCATTGACTACTCACAACCTTAAATGCGAGAGGTCCTGCAGGAAAATGCTGTTGCCACCAGAGGTCGCTGCAGGACTACATGTCTACCAAGCGCTACCAGGACCTTTCAATTCGTAGTCAAGGTTGCTGTAACCAATGCCCAAGGCAGGCAGTTAGAGACCACTCCTCTGTTTTCCACATTGCATTGGGACCCACTGGGAGACAGGGCACCCAGAGATGTTTTATTCATGGAAAGCAAACTGGAGAGGAAGTGTCTCACAGGGAGCTAAAGTGCTTTCCACAGAACTATGTATGCACTGAGTTCATCGAGAAGTGTTTCTTACTGCTGTAGCTCAAGGTCAAAAGTGTCTGTGATACACTGCTCTCAGAGAATCTGTTTATTCATAAGTGAGAAGAGGTAAGCTGAAGAAAGGTGAAAGGCAAACAAGTCTGCAGAGAGGAAATAACAGCTTGCAGCTACCGTGTACCAGTCACTAAGCGGAGCTTTTTGCATAGATCTGTATGACACCCGGCACATCTTCAGGCGGTGATTCTCCTGCTTTACAGGGACTTTGAGCTATGAAGGAACTTGCTCTCGGCTCCACGGAACAAAGGGGCAGGCGCAAACCCGTCCAACTGCCGCTGCATCCCGAAGCAAGCTCCCAAGCAAGACACGTGATCTAAGCCAGTGGTTCTCAACCTTCCTAACGCCTCGGACCCTTTAACACAGTTCCTCATGTGGTGCTGAGTCCCAACCGTACCATTATCTCACTACTACTTCATAACTGTAATTTTGCTACTGTTATGAATTGTAATGTAAATATCTGATATGCAGGATATCTGATATACGACCCCTGGGGAAAGTGTCGTTCGACCCTCGAAGGGCTCACGACCCACATGTTGAGAACCCCTTAGACTCTAAGCAGGTGTAGGTGAGCACTGTCACAGGTCTCATGGGGAATGTGAGGGGAAGTAGACTCAGAGCTGGAAGGAAATGTCATGAAAAAAGTGTCGTGAAAATCTATCTCTTCTCACAGTTAAGGACTTGAACCCCAAAGCTAGGGAAGGGGTGATGAGGGAAGGAGAGGCTTTCTCCTGGCTTTAGAACAAGAGCAATGGGGGAGGGGAGCTGACACCTAGAAGCAGCAGACACCCTTCCTTTCCCCTGAGAGCCAGGACTCCGAGGACACTGCCATGCTTCCTGCCCTGCCTCTCCTGAGTGTCCAGCACTCCTGGGTCTGGCCGACTCCCATCAGTCCCTGTTGCGTTCTCCTGTGACAGGGCAGGTCCTGGCGTGATGCGAGGCAAGCATATACTGTACTAAGTGTAGGGACATTTGGGCGAATGAGCGAAGGAATACAAGTTCAGATCCAAGCAGGGGAGCTACCTGTCTGTCAGAGACATCTGCAAGGCCTAGAACTGTCCTTCCTTTAGAAACGTTCAGGTGAGGGTGACTTGGGATGGAGTTTCTCAGATAATCACATAATTTTTACCATATTCTTATACTACCTGCCCTGTTATCTCTTTAACATGTTGCATTAAGTAATAGCATGTAAAATACTGGCTTTATATGTATACAAGAAATAATTCTATTACCCAACTACGCCAGAATTTTTTTTTCCCAATTCATGTATCAAATAAGAATAAGTTGTAAAATAATTGGTCCACGTACCAACTAAAATCCTCTTCAATGTCCCCAGAGATATGCAGGCTGCACTCGGCAAACTTTAATTGCACAAATGGCATCCTTCTGGCTGTGCACACCCACAATGGAGGAAATGATGGAAAGGAGCCTGGGCATTCTTTAATCTTCCACCCAAAGCACAAGGGTCTCAACCCAACTCCACCCTTGAGGATCCCACAAGGTCAGTTCCTCAGAGAAGTGTCCTGACGGAAGGAGGAGCAGTACCCTCCACCTCAGGCAGAGCAGAATCCTCTCCTCAGGCCGTGGTCGGCTCACCTGGAGGCTGGCCATCTGGCAGGGACGCCACAGCAGTACTCTCCCATCTCTTCTTCACCCTGCTGTTCACTTCCTTGCTCAGTTTTTCCCTCAGACTCAGAAACTCTCGGAAGCTTCGGGCCGTCTGCTCCCGTTGGGTTCTCAGCACAGGCTCCAGGCGTCGGAGAGTCTGAGCTGAAATTCCCTTTGTGTCCTAGAGGAGACAGAAGTTTACCCTGGTATGCACAAGCTCCCTCCCCCTTTGCCTATAGCTGCTGACATAGAGTCACTGTGACTGGTGTCTGTCATGTCATGTCAGAGGAGGTTACATGGGAACAGAGGGTGAGCTTCACCCATCGCAGAAACCTTGAAGACTCGGGGTTTGGGAGCTCTATTCCCACACACTACACAGGCTTTGGCAAAGGGCTGCATCACGGTTCACACAGTGAGAGACCTGATAGGGCTTTCCTGGCGTACAACCCAATCCAGCGTGAGAGCATGGCCTGCTTCACCTCACACCTCTCCTGGCACTACTGTGTCTTTCCCTGCTTAACGATGTTTCGAAAACTGGACTGCAAACAGCAGTGTGCACTTCTAGAAGTTTCCTGGGCCTCAGAGATGTCCCTGATGCCCATGCCCAAACACATCCAGGAACAGCCACATGCTCCACACATAGACAGTGGGCTCGGATAGACATTCATGCAAATGGGACTGGTCCACAGACCAGACTCAGCCAGTTGACTGTCCTTTGCCATCTGATTAGAGATGCGAGTACCCAATGAGTGGAGAACATGGAGAGGGACCAGGACTTAGAAGAGAAAAGAGCAGGGAGACCTCTAGGCTGCTGAGAGCTGACAGAAGCTTCCCAGACAGAAATGAGCACAGGAAGAAACAACTGACCCTGCAATGTAAAGAACAGTAAATCACCTGTCTAGGTGACAACACTTTTGCTCTTTGTTCTAAGTCTCAGTCTTTAAAACAGTCCCTAGTGGTAGTGTCACACTACATTAATTCCAGCTCCCTGGAGGCTGGTGTGAGTTCAAGGCCAGCCTGAGCTATACAGCAAGCCTGTCTTTAAACACATAATCAAATGACTAACTCAACGGTGGCCCAGGGACTGACCCTCTTTATCCCCATGCCTTCCAGCTTCTCTTCCAGGGTGTCCTCCAGGATGGGCCGGAACTGCTTCAGCCAAGTAGGGTTTTTCCTGAGAGCTGCTAACACCTTCCACTGCTCCTGCTGCTCCTCACGGGAGGCCTCCAGCTCTGCAAGAGGAGACAGTAAGCAAGGTCAGAACTCCCGCCTGAGACCAGCATCCCCAGAGCCCTGCTGTACCTGCCAGTAACTCCTGTCTCTGGTAACTCCTGACTCCAGTCACTTCCTGTCTCCGGAGTGAGTCGAGCAGACCACTCCCACATGCCCACCCATGGGCCAGAAGATGAGACATTTTTCCTTCTGGGTGTCACTGCCTCGGACTTGCCACCCACCTTCTATACCCCCATCTCCTGCCACTCTGGATCTCAAAGGTCTGAGCTCAGTCAGTCTTGAGACAGGTCAACTTATAGCGTTTGGGTTAGAATTAAGCCTTGAAAACAACTTCTTCCCTGGACTCCACTCTGGTCTCAGATGCCAGACCAGCTCCAGCCTCAGCCCAGCCTCCACCTGATACCATCTCCTGCCACTGATTTCTCTGCTACCACTAAATCTGATTCTGTTCTGAATCGGATTAAACCCGCACAATATCTTCCCCCCAAGTTCCCTCTCTAGGTCACAGTCTTTCCTCCAACAGTGTAGTATATATTGGAATTACTTGACCTAAAAATGCACATACATGGTCCCTCCCAAGCCAACCCCACCCGTATTGTTGGGACCTACGTAAAACATTAAGGACCAGATAAAATGTTAAGGCCTAGGTTACAGTTATCTGGCTAGCCTACCATTATAAGGAAATTTCCTCAAATAGTTCTGCTGTTACTAGGAAATGTTCTAATGCCAAGACTGATTGATTATATATTCTGCTATGGTCTATGCCTTTGGAAACCAATCATGATAGAAGTCAATAGAACTGTTTTGTATAGTTACCCACAATAAACTTGAACCCGAGCCAACCACCCAGCAGTGATTCCTGTATCTATGTGTAAGTTTTTATGGTGTTTGCCTTTATAAGCTGCCTCTGAGATGGGCTCCAAAAGAGAGACACCTGTACCAATATAAAAAATTATTTGGAATAAGACTTCTATTTTGAGTAGTGGTCAAATGAAGTTTAAGTTCCTAGGACCTCCCTGGGAACTGACATCCTACTTGGCAGAAAGAGACATAGACATATACAGAGACATCCTGGTTGGCAAGTTATGATATGAATGTTAGACAAGTCCTATCTTCGTAGACAAGTTAAGACATGTATTGTAATGTAAATATCTGTTATGCATCTGATATGGCACCTAGGGGGTCAAGACCCACAGGTTGAGAACCATTACTTAGGGGCTCCTATGGCCTGAGCACTTTGACTCATTTACCACAAATAGTTGCTATACTGATTTTCCTAGGAAAATCACCAACCACCTCAGCCAAGAATAATGCAGCCTATCTGCTTTCTTCACTGACAGAGGGAGAGAGGGAGAGAGGGAGAGAGGGAGAGAGGGAGAGAGGGAGAGAGGGAGGGAGAGAGAGAGAGAGAGAGAGAGAGAGAGAGAGAGAGAGACCCACCTTCTTCAGAAGAGTCCTCCTCCTCTGTGGCCACAGTCTTTGGCACCTCTTGGACTTCTGAGAAGACAGGAACAATTAGTGGCACCAGAACCCTGCAGCCCACCCTCGACACAAAGAAAGGTTTAGTAAGTACTCCCAAGTGAGTGCTGGCCTGTAAAGGCCAGCCCTCCACAGATTCATCTTTACCAGAGGGGCAGAATGGGAAAAGGTCACAAACACAGACACTGGAGGCAGAAAGATCGGGTTCACACCTCAGCTCTGCCCACAACGGCTGTGCAGGAGCTGACAAGTCCCTGAACCTCACTCAGTGTCCGTTCTCTTATGTGGAAGATAGAGTAATAACACTCACCCCATGTTAATCACAGCGTAATATGAAGATGGGCCTGAAGAATTTGGCCCGGCACTGTCGTTATTAACGGGATGCTACAGACATGGTGAATCAAAAAGGCTACTTAAGGGCCCGGCTTCACGAACACCATGCCCAAGACCCTCACCTTCTTCTCCCTCCCACTGGAGAAAATCAAACCAGACATGAATCTGTGAAAGCTGCTGGGAGGCCTTCACAAAAACACCCTCTTTCCCATAAGCCCTGCACCTTGCCCAGTTCCAGCCTGACACCACACTGCATGTCCCCTGGACTGCTATCACCACTCCTCTACCCATAAGTCACCTGGGCAGTGGAAGAGAAAGAGCCCAGGATGGCCCCAAAGACTGATACTAAGCTCCCACGGTAGACTTACCATCCACCTTCCTGAGGGACAAAGTCTGGATCTGCAAAAGGCAAGATAGAGCAGGTTACAGCAGCAGAGGACATTGGAGGGACTCCGTTCCACTCTGAGCAGTAGATCTGCCCAGAATAGGAAAGAAAGGGCAGCCATTGTTGCCATGCCACCCACTAAGGGCTTACTAACTAGCCCCATGCACACGCCATCTCCCACTGTGCGGATGTGGAAAGACACCACCCCAAGAAGAGTGGTATTCTGAAGTCCTGGATGGCAGCCTGCTCAGCTCTCTGAGAGATGTGAGACCAGAAGGACTGTCTTCAGAGAACTATTCCTTCAGGGCAGGAGCCCATGGAAGCAGAGTGAGACAGGGGTAGAGTTGGTATGGAAGTTAAACTGATGTAAGACAGGTCAGGAGAAGGTAGAAATTCTAGCCGGGGATGCAGACACCTGAGCTGAGGCACATGGGAGCACAGAGGCCAGACAGCATCCCTGTCTGGAGGCCTGACCCAGTCACTCCCTAATCTGCTCAACACACCTTTCCCAACAAAGGCATTCTCGTTCCTCTCTCACAGGTTGTAGACTGGGCAGTTGAATGTGCAACCTGACCTTAGACCATGGTTATACTGTCCGTCCAGTTTATAGCTGTCCATCCATGTTTGGACGGAGAGCTCTGAACTAGCAAAAGGTCAAATGTTGTTAGCAGCCAACTGTTTCTGGTTTTTTTGGTTTGTCTGTTTGTTTTGCCATGTGGAACCAATAAGAAACAAGCTGGCTTCTGAATAAAAGAAACACTTTCAGAAGAGAGATGCAAAACAGGAAACTTTGTCCATCCTCAAGTCCTGGTTCCCTTTCATTCCCTAACTCTGCTGTTCCCCAGCCTTGGGCTATGAAGCACCATTCACCTATACGGTGTATCCGCTCTTCTGCACTGGCTTGGGTTTTTGTCACCATGTACTGGTGTTGAAGTTCTCATCTAATGTCAATCCCCAACTGTTTCTCCTTACCTATCTCTACTTCAGCGACTGTAAAAACTGACTATGTGGGGTTGGAGAGATAAAGCAGCAGCCAAGAGCACTCGCTGTTCTTGCAGAGGACCCAGATTCAGTTCCCAGCAGCCTCTAGTCACCACCTTCTGTAATTCCAGTTCCAGGGGACCCCACAGCCTCTTCCAACCTCCAAGGACACCAGGCACACAGATAGGACAATATTTTCAGGGAGAATACCCATTCACACAAAATAATTTTTTTAAATGAAGAACCCTTTTTAAAAAGTATGCTCTTCCCCAGTGTCTTAGCAGCTAGTTTTTCTAGGGCTGTGATAAAACACCATAGCCAAAAAGCAAGTTGTAGAGGAAAGAGTTTATTTGGCTTATATCAAAGTCCATCATTAGAGGAAGTTAGGATAGGAACTCAAGCAGGGCTGGAACCTGGAGGCAGGAGCTGATGCAGAGGCCATGGAGGGATGCTGATTACTGACTTGCTCCCCAGGGCTTGCTCAGCCTGCTTTCTTACAGAACCCAGGACTACCAGCCCAGTGATGGCACCAATGGGCTGGGTTCTCCCCCATTGATCACTTACTGAGAAAATGCCTTACAGCTGGATCTCATGCTGGCATTTCCTCAACTGAGGCTCCTTCCTCTCTAACGACTCCAGCTTGTGTCAAGTTGACACACAAAGCCAGCCAGTATACCTGGTTTATTTAAAGTTATATTTGCTCACCAACACAGCTTTGACCAATCATCTATCTCTTGAGCTGGTGAGAGAACTCAGTGGATAGAGGCGCTTGCTGCCCCAGCCTGGTGACCTGCATGAGATCCCTGAATCCACATAAAGGTAGAAGGAAAAATTAACTCCCCAGACTTGCCCTATGAGCTCTCTCTGTGTGCTGGAGTGTGCACGTGCTCACACACACCTGGAATAAGTAATTACTTTTGAAATGTTTGGGAAGAGGCCTTTTCATCAACTTCTTCCATCAAATATGATTGTAACTGTTGGGGCTGCGATGCTATCCTGTAACTACAACAGCTGAATGTGAAGATGAAATCAGAATCTGGGTTCTCAGTGGCTCCAATGTGGTGCTAACCACAGCCAGCAAGTGTTGCTTCTTTGGGTCTATGAGCAATATAAACCGCTACTATGTATTTATTCTGTTATTGTGAGCCACCAACTCCCGCTTCCAAGCAATAGTTCTGAAGGCACACCTCCAGAGTGAACTAGAGGTGGCTTACAGCAGCAAAGAGGCCAGTGCTTTCAGGCAGCAGGGGACAAGGGTAGTGTAGTATTAACAGTTTCCTCCCAGACTGAAACATTCCATCTTGCAGTAAACTCCTTAAGCAGGAAGGTAACCTACTCAAAAGAGCTTCAGGAAGTCCCTGAAACTGACCAGATACACTAAGCCCCTCCCTGCCACTATAAGGAATAAAAGCTGAGAGTCCCGCTCTCAGGAAGCTAAGCTACAAAGAAGACTCTCAGACAAGCTGTGTTTCAAGACGGTTCTGAGACCAACTGAGCTGCCTACAAGAAGCAGAATCCAGGTGAGCTGCCTGGAAGAAGCCTAGACCAACTGAGTCTCTTGTAAAGGACACTCTCCAGCTTGTTGAGCTGTCTTCAGGCTGTGCAGTGGGCTCCAGGTTTCCAGCTTTTGTGAGCGGTCATCCATGCTGGGGAAGGCTTTGGTGATGCAGCTATCACATGTATACTCTCATAAGTAACCCCAGTAAAACTCACTGATTCACCAAGTTGGACTTTGATGGTATCTGTCATAGTTCCCTAACTGGGGTGAGTAGATCTGCATGTTGCATCTCCCAGGAAAAGTTTGTCACATGACAGGTGGATACAGTGACTGAAAGAATGTGGCTAGACAACAGAAAAGCATAACTAACAAGGGGCACAAGGACAGGAGGAAGGAGCCGGACAGTGGCAGTAACTCCAAGGTTATGTGGAGAACAGGAACCTGAGGCCGCAGGAGGAGCTCAGAGGGCATAGGGATAGCTTTCCCACAACCCTGGTCTTCCAAAGGGGAGCTGAGTACGGCTGATTGGGAAAATTACCAAGAACGGGTGAAGAGCCATGGTACCCAGCTTTAGGAGGTGTTCAGACAGACAGCAACTTCTATCTCCCTGGCTTATTAGAAAATCTCTCTGAAAGCCATTCCTTTATGGAGAGGAGGCTGGTTAATAAGTTACATCTGTGAATGCACTGTAACAGCTCTGTGTTCCACCAGCCTCGCAAGAGTCAGGGTCACCATCGCTTACAGAAAACCCTGTGCAAACTTAATCAAGCCTGTTTTATCAGCCATTAAATCAATGGCTCTCCACCTGCGGGTCACGACCCCCATGGGGAGGTCACATATTCCATATCCTGCATATCAGATATTTATATTACAATTCATAACAGTAGCAAAATGGCAGTTACGAAATAGCAACAAGGTAAATTTTATGGCTGGGGAAGTCACCACAATATGAGGAACTGCATTAAACGGTCACAGCATTAGGAAAGATGGGAACCACTGCACTAAACAAAGGTGAAGAGACAGCAGTGCCTATCTTGAAGGGCAGCCTGAGGTTTAAATGAGGTCACATGAAAACTGCCAGTCTGGGGCCAGCCGTGTGTGGTCTCTGGTGGCAGGATGAGCTATTTGCTATGGCCCACATGACTCCCGCCTAGAGGGAGGTGGCTACAGCCTTTAATTACATGCTTCTCCTAACTCCTCTTCAGGAGTCTAATGACACCAACTGCATGAGCCATCCTTACAGAGAAAAGGACTGGCAGTTGCCAGCCCTGACTAGGGAAAGGATGGACCTACCGTCTCCTCCTGGGACTCGATAAGCCTGGCTTGTTCTTGAAGCTGGGCACGGAGGGCATTGATATGGCGTTGAGACTGGGCAGCAGCTTTCTTCTGATCCTGAGACAGGGTGACATGGAGCCTCTCATTCTCTTCCTGCAGCTGGTGGGCACAAGAAGGTTGGTCAGTAAGATGTCTTGGGGCCCCAAGGGAGAAAGGCGGTCTC
Source organism: Grammomys surdaster (assembly GCF_004785775.1). NCBI lineage: Eukaryota > Metazoa > Chordata > Mammalia > Rodentia > Muridae > Grammomys > Grammomys surdaster. Next base: position 717,163 of record NW_021620534.1, on the reverse strand, counting down.
TACAGCCAAATGCTCCTGGTTGGCCTCTCCTGAGGCAAGACTGGATCTTTAAACTGAAAAGGTGGCTTTTTTCTTTTAATTTATTTATTATGTATACAGTATTCTGCCTGCATGCCAGAAGAGGGCATCAGATCTCAGTATAGATGGTTATGAGCCACCATGTAGTTGCTGGGAATTGAACTCAGGACCTCTGGAGGAATAGCCAGTACCCTTAACCTCTGAGCTATCTCTCCAGCCCCAAAGGTGACTTTCTAACAATTCTAGCTGCCTTCTACTTTGGGTACATTTTTTGAGCTGTGCTAGAGAAGAAATGGCAAGAGAAAATGGAATGCAGGCTCCCAGGATCATGGACAAAGGTTCTGTCAGATGTAGTCATCCACTGAGGACATTCAGGTAAAGACAACCACTCAAAAATCATCAAATTCATCTTCAGATAAAAACAAGTGAAGAAAATGTGTTGCCACCCCTGATGTAAGAGCAGACATTTACTAATACTTGCATAAAGATACTCCAGAGAATATAAATGAAATAAAGCCATCATATAGGGAGTGGGTGGCCCTACAATCCAACAGGAACAAGTGTCCCATGGGTCAAGCTCTGTCTGCCATGGGCCAGCAGAGCCTCAGAAAATTAACTAACAACTTCCCTAACTTGCCTCCTTCCCGTGGGCATCTCCACAGAAGCATGATCTTTGTCCTGAGGCCCGTGCTCAGGCATCAGTATGTGAGCCCTTCACTAGACTCCCTCTGAAATATCACTGAGGTTTGATCTACCGGGTTCTCCCTGGCTGATAAAGAATCCACACATAACAGGGCTGATAACTCATCTGAAGCTTATAGCACACAAGGGCCTGAAGCAGGTACCACTTAGTGCCGGATGCATGGAATTCAGAACGTAGTGCTCTAGGTAGAGAATGGGATGGGACTGGGAATGGGGGTGGGGGTGAAGGGTAACACTGAATAGGGAGAGGTCATGGGAAACCAAACTCTTGCTGCCAAACAAGAGCTACCTGTCTCCTCTCAGCTGCCCGTTCTTCATGCATGGCCTTCATTTTCCTCTTCCACTCTGTTTTCTGAGGAAGAATAGAAGCTTGTCAAATGGAGCCCTCTAGGTAGTAATAAATATAAACTAATAAAACTATGAAAAAGTGAAAAGTATGACTGGCTCCTGGTCAGCTAGGAAGACTAATAGAACAGAATAGAGGACCTGAACCATGTGGGGGGAAAATGGAAACAGCATGAGAGAGAATGTGGGCATGGATTATTGATTACTGGTGTTTAAACAAATGGCTAACTGACCAGAAAGGGAAACAAACAAACAAACAAAAAAGAAAAAAACACAAAGGTCTGTCTTAAATGAAAACCAACTATAGACAGGTCAGATAATTACACGTAAAAATCAAGACAGTAAAAATAATAATAATTAAGGCCACAGAATTACTCAAAGAATACACAGGAATATTTTCTTTTTAAACTTCAGAGCAGGTACAGCAATCGAGAAGAGACAGAGATGTCCGACAGTTAAGAGAGCTTGCTGCTCGTGCCAAGGCCCTGAGTTCAGTTCTGGGCACCCATATCAGGTGGCTTGCAACTTGCCTGTAACTCCGGCTCCAGAAGAAGACCCAATGCCCTCTTCCAGCTTCTGCAGACACCCTCACACATGCATGCATATACACAGAGACACATACATATGCATAAATAAAAATGAAGATGACTCTTTTAAAAAGGCCGACTGCCTAATAACTTTTACCACAGAAGCTACTTTTTTACAGCCAAATGACAATAAAGCAAAGTTGAAAAGCCAATAGAAGAGTGGAGAAAAATCAGCCACAAACAACTTTAATAACAAAAGGCTTAATTTCCACATGTTGGGCTGGAGAGATGGCTCAGTGGTTAAGAGCACTGACTGCTCTTTCAGAGGTCCTGAGTTCAATTCCCAGCAACCACATGTTGGCTCACGACCATCTGTAATGGGATTTGATGCTCTCTTCTGGTCTTCTGGTGTGTCTGGTGTGTCTGAAGATAGCTATAGTGTACCCATATACATAAAATAAATAAATAAAATATTTTTAAAAAGTCTAAAAAAAAGTTCCACATGTTACACAAAACTCAAAACTGGGTAAGGAAAACAGCAATAATAGACAAAGAAGCAAAAAAGCTCAATGCAGTGGCTCATGGCTGTAACTTTCAAATAGCATTTGAAAGCCTGAAGCAGGAAGGTCTGGAGTTCAAGGTTAGGGTCCTTCTCAGACACACAGCAAATAGGGGCCAGCCTAGGTTACATAAGAACCATCTCAAAAAGTTAAAAGAAAAAAAAAAGGAGCAGAGCAAAAAAATAAAGGGAAAAGAAAGAATATGAACAGAGTTCAAGTTTATAGGAAAAGAGAGGTGTTGCGTGTGCGTTTGCACACACTCGAAAGTGCACACACATGCACACATGTGTAAGTGTATTTGTACATGATTGCATGTGTGTGGGCCAGGTGTCACTCTCCATCTTATTGTTGAATCACTCGCTAACCAATTAGCTAGACTGACTGAGCTGTGAGCCATGAGCCTGGGGACCCGTCTCTATCCACCCCCACCAGCTCTAAGGTTCTAGACTTATGCGTTCCTGGTTTTATGTGGGCTTTGGGGATCTAAACTAAGGTCCTCGTGCTTGTATTATAAGCACTTTATTGGCCAAGTCCTCTCCCCAGGACAATGACTTTTTTATGACGTAAAATCCATCATGGATTAGTTTTGCAGGTTGTTTGTCTGTCTGTCTGTATACTTAACACAAGCCAGAGTCATCTGAGAAGAGGGACCCTAAATAAGAAAATGCCCCCATGAGACTGGCCTGTAGGCAAGCCTGTGGGACATTTTCTTAATTGATAATTGATGTGGAAGGACCCAACCCACTGTGGGCAGTGTCATCCCTGCGGTGGTCCTAGAGCAAGCCTTGAGGGGAAGCCGTTTAGTAGTTTTCCTCCACAGCCTCTACTTCTGTCCCTGCCTCCAGGTTCCAGCCTGTGCTTCTGTAGATGATGTACTGTAACACGGAAGTGTAAGCCAAATAACCCCTTTCCTCCCCAAGATGCTCTTGGTCTTGGTGTTTTAACATGGCAATAAAAAGCCAGTGGGACACCATGAAGCCAGCCTCACCGCCTTTCTGCAGACAGGCTTCCAGCTCTTTCTCATCCACCCTTGAAGAGCAGACGTGGATGCTCGCTCACCCTTCGGTTGCAGTGCTGACTGTCCCTGTTGTGGCCTTATAAGTGACATCCATGTTCTCTGCCTGGACTTAAGCAAGCGTCTGTCCGTGGTGGCCAGAGTAAACAAGGTACAAATCTCCCCAGCTCAGATCAGTGACTTCACAGTGAAAGGAACCCACACAGCACAGTAACCCTGAGCTCCAAGCTGACAGCTAAGCATGGGCTACCACACCACAGGTCTGTCATAAATATCTCAGGACACTGTCGCTCTTTCTGAATTCTTTTTCAACTGTGTTAGGATGAAAGTTAGAGATAAAAATGTCAATAACAACAAAAAAAACCACCTATGTTTACATATGTTTGTACATATTGGGCAAATATCGGATTAAACGCATCCCCAGCCTTGCCTGAGAACCTTCCTCTCTGCTTTTATACTGAACAAGGCCTGAAAACACAGAGCTTTGATGTCTTTCAACTTCACCAAAACCACAAGGCAAAACAGAAGCCTCGGTGGGGACAGGGAGATTTCTGGCTTGCTCTGGATGGAAGGGTACGGAGCGAGCATCAGCTCACCTGAACTTCCATCTTTTCTCGAAGGGCCTGGAGCTCCTGGGCATGCTTGAGCCTCTCCTCTGACTCTTCATCCTGCAGAGACCCAAGGTGGGACTCAGTCAGACTGTAGGACTGCAGTACCTTCAGCTTCTGAAAAAGCCAAGAGCTGTTTTATTAAATGAAGTCCTAGATGTGACATTAGCTTTATACCTTACCCCAATTCAGAACCAGAAGAGTAAAACTCACAGCAATCAAGAGCCTCCCCAGTTTGCCCTCACTACCACTATGTGCATACAAACATCCACACAAGTCAGCAGTCCCCTCCTGAGAGGTCTCCCGAGGCTTAGCTCCTGTACAGTAAAAGTAAACACCCGTGGAAAACACAAACTCAAATGTTAGTTCAATTTCAGTGAAATTCTGATGTCACCAAACCCTGAACTTACCCAAGTGCTGGCCAGTTTCTTCCCAGAAATAAGCTGAAAAGATCTACACTTAGGGCCCATGTGAGAACCTCTGACTCCCCAAGCCATGCCCTGAGGATTTCCTGCCTCTTATACACACATACAGACACACACACACACACCCCAGAAACAGCTATTTTTGTGCTGTGTTCAGAGCCATGTCACTTATAGCTACTGGTCCTTGAGCAAGCACTGTGACCAGAGGAGAAGGCTGAATCAAAGACAGAATCCCTTCCTACCTACCCATGTCATACTAATGAAGCCCATGTCTATTCCGACACGTAACTGATAAAACTTTGTGCAGCTTTAAGGACCTTTGAGCCAGAGTCTAACTTGGCATTTCTTCTTGATAACTTTTCGCAGCCACTCCTTAAGCAATACCAGGACCGGATGTTAATCGTGTCCCAGCAAGAGCATTTTTGCTGGCAAATGCTTTAGTGAGGCCTTGATAACTGGGGTTTCTGATGTGTCTCCTCTCTCAATGCTATAGCACATCACACCTCTGGCTCTTTGCACTACAGACCCCCATAGCCCGTGTTTCCTGTAAGCAAATCCTGCAGCTGCATCTACTCCATGTATCCTGACATTCTCTCTGCAGCCAGTCATAGCCATGCAGTAAGTGCTCAGACCTCTGCACCAGGCAAGCTGTAAGGAGAAATACTCTCAAAATGTACTGAGGGCTCAGTGGCCCTCCTCACGTCATGGTGTTGCCTCTGGTTTTGAAGACTATCTCACCATACTTTCCAGTCATTTTAAATAGAATCTTACCTTTCCCTCTGAGAATTCAAAAAAGAATGAGTGGACAAAATAATTACTGAATGATACAGAGAATCTTGTATCCAATCTGCTCCCTATACTTTAATAAGGTAAAATAATAAAATGTTGAAGGGAGTCAGGAGACATAGAAACACAACATGAGTAATCTTACAGGCAGACAAACAATAAATAAATACAGTCCTAGGCTATTCCAGTATGAGAAGAATGGGATCTGAGTCAGAAAGGGAGCTGGTAAAGGATCATGCCCTCATTTTCCGAAACTCAAGATTTTCTAACCCAAAGTAATCCAGTGGCCCTTAATGAGGTGGTTTCTGAGCAATGGCGTCTGCTTCCAATCAACAGTACTTACAGATGCCTACTTAACAAGCAACATGTTTCGAAGTGTAGAGCCAGGGACATTTAAAATCAGGAACAATGTCTATAAAGCTGCTGGTGAGCGCAGAAAGCCACACCATAGAGTGTCAGCTTGCCTTCCACAGAGCGTCCCTAACCCAGCAGGGAGCACTGTGATGGAAAGACTTGAATAATTACAGAAAAAAACCAGAGAGACAGAGATATACAGAGAGAGAGACAAAAATATACAGAGAGAGACAGAGACATGCAGAGAGACGCAGACACAGAGAGAAAGACATAAAGAAAGAGACAGAGAGGCAGGGACACAGACAGACAGATACAGAGAGAGAACAAGTTCTCATTTCCATCCTACCACGCTCCCTCTGCATTTCCATCCCAGGTCCCAGGCTAGCCCTATGACAATCCCCTAGGAACACTTGCCTGTGTGTATCTATCTTTAGGAAAAACATGGGATGGTGGCAAGAAAAACTGGGTGACAATTCGCTTTCAAAATGAGATTCTCTTGATGTGAAGAGGACCAATTGGAGATAAATATAGTTTAAAATGGTTTTCCATCTGTGCATATAGGAAATGATACGAGTCAGCAGTAACCTTAACAAGGTCTCCCTGTATTAGCGCTGAATAGTGCAGCCAACAGACAATAGGACCTTGGAATTTTAAAAGCTATGTTCAAACGTCACCTCCATCCCTTACTAGCTGTGTGAACTTGTACAAATTACATGGTCTTGATTTCACCTGTAAAAAAGAATGTAATATACATTCTTAAAACGAAGTGTCATGTGTGTACACATGCACACACACGCACATACACAACTAAATGGAACCTAGCCAGGCAAAGTGGGCTGCTTAGAAAGTTTGATGTAATAAGTTTTTGTGGCTGGACATAATGGTGCATACTGTAATTCCAAGCATTCACAAAGCAAAGGCAAGAAGATTGCTGTGAGCTTGAGGCCAGCCTGGTTTACATGACAAGTCCCAGGACAGCCAGGTAACAGAGATCCTGTCTGGAAAAAAAAAAATATTCTGCACAGAGGCAGGGAACAGTAAGTACGTCCAGTGAATGTAACCTATTCTACGAAACTCCCGTCGACATCACCAGAATATCTGACGTATAGCCAGAATTCACCAGATATCAGTTGAGAGAAAAACGTATTCATGTATGTTCTGCCACATTTCTTGCCAATGATGAGAACATTTTGTAAAATAAGGTTAGTCTTCTAAAGAGTTCTAATTAAATGGCAGATAGTTTTATGTACTACATATGTGCTAATTTAAAGTTGTTGCTAATCTATCACATACAAAAGAAACTAAGGCACAGGGATGTAAACTAACTAAACAACTAGACCACACAGCAAGTGTGTGCCGGAGCAGTGTGGATTTCCCTGGGCACCGGCCTCTGTTGTCCAACCATATACTGTGTCAGCCAACAACAACACAAGTAAGACCAGTGAGGACTAAGTAATGAATTCTGAGGGGGGGGGAGGAGGCCTCTGTGGGCAAAGCGCTTGTTGTACAAATGAAGACTCTGAGTCAGCCAGGCATGGTGATACATATTATAATCTATCACCTGGCAGGCAGATGCAAGCCGCTTTATAGTGAGTTCCAAAACAGTGAGCGCTACATAGTGAAACACTGTCACAAAAAAACAAAAACAAAACAAAACAAAAATCCTGGGTTCAAATCATTAACACCTATTTAAAACCTAGGAACGGAAGTGCACATTTGTAAAGCCAAGAATTGGAGCTGAAGACAAGCTGATCCCAAGGGCTGAGTGGCCAGCCACTCGAGTCAAAATGGGGTACTCACTACTCAGTAAGAAGTCCATGTCTCAAAAACTAAGGTAAGGCATTCGAGTGCGGTGGTGCATGCGTTTAATCCCAGCACTTGGGAGGTAGAGGCAGGTGGTATCTTGATGGCCAACCTGGTCTACATACTTAGTCCTGGGACAGCCAGGGCTATATAGAGAGATCCTATCTCTAAAAACAATAAATAAATGTATGAATAAATAAATAAATAAATAATAACCAATCTAAGGTGGGAGGTCTGGAAAGACGGCTCAGCTGGTAGGAGCACTTACTGCTGTTATAGAGGACCCAAGTTCAGTTCCCAGCACCCACACGAGACAGCCCATAATAGTGGTAACTCCAGAGAATCTGATGGCCTCTTCCATAGGCACCCACACATATGTGTGAATCTTCTCTCTCTCTCTCTCTCTCTCTCTCTCTCTCTCTCTCTCTCAAATAAAAATAAGTCTAATATAGAACTGAGGTACAGAAAGATGGTAAGAAGACATGTCCATCTCTGGTCTCTTCATACATGTACATAGGCAAGCCCATCTACACACAAACACACACACATGCACACACACATGCATGTGCATACACAAAATTAACTTTAAATGACAAATAGGCTTGCAACAAAAGAATTGTGGGGGTACCTCTTCTAACGTAGAGTTCTGGTTGGCAACGGTTTTGAACTCATCCCAGAACAACTGTTTCAGCTTGTCTATCTCTCCATAAAGCTTGCTGCGCTCCTTTTCTTTCCATTCATCGAACTTTTTTTTAGCTTCCATTTCCCTCTGACGAGTCATCTCCAATTCCTACCAAAAAACAAAACGCAGTATAATCATCACTTCCATGTTATAGCAAACATTGACTGAGCACCAGCTAAGGCCTCCTACATATGCATAACACCATGGCAATCCAAAGAACATGCCACCCTCAGCCCCTGCCATCTAGACCCAGAGTGGTCCACTGCTGGACACGACTTATCTAAACTGTAGGCTCCCTGAAGATAAGACTCATTTTCTCTTTTCAATCCCCAATAAATGCCTGCGAAGGCAATAAATAAAAGCCACTACAAGGAGAGATGAAAAAGGCTAGCGTTTTTATTCTGTAAATTTATTTATATTTTATATTTATAACACACGCCTCTCTAGCCTAGGATTCTGGAGCTTTCAAAACCAGACTCAGTCTTTGTCCTCAGAGAACCAAGTAATAGTGCAGCCCAAAACATTAGGTTCACGTTCAGATGCCTTCAGCATCGCTACGCAGAAGCCCATGACTCTCTGCTGCACTTTCAGCCACACAGGTCTGGCATAATAGTTTGACTGTCCTTTCCAGACAAAGTATAATCATGTTTCACATCGGAGAAGTTGGCCTTCTCTCTCTGACTTCCGGCTCAGGGAAATCGGTAGGAATTTGGGCCCTGTGGAAGTCTAGCACATGGCTGGGCACGGCATCCTGAGCCTCTCCAGCCACTTCCCTGCATACTTACCTGGACCTGGCGCTGCCGCTCAGCCTCCCTCTGGGCTTCCAGCTCCGCTTGGGTCCACTTGAGCTTGGCCCGAAGCTCCTCCAGTACCTCCCCCAGTGGCTGCTCCTGCTTCTGCTTTCCTGGGGTCCACACAAGGATGGGTGAAATGTGAAGTCATTAGCACTAATGCAGCAAAAATTGCCTTAAGAACACATTTCCACGGTGCTGGGGAGATGGCTCAGCGATTAAGACCACTTGCTGCTCTTCCAGAAAGACTAAGTTTGGTTCCCAACATCCACGTTATGTGGCTCAATCCAGTCATAGGGGATCTGACACCCTCTTGTGTCCTTTGTAGGTGTGCGTGCACGCTCACACACACACGGCATATATATACAGAAACTTACACATAAATAAAAACAAATCGTAAAATAGAAAAAGAACACATTTTCCTCTCCTATTAAAACACTAAAAGACGCACACAAAGATTTACATAAGAGGATGTTAATCCATCCTGTGCTACATAGTAATGAAATTTTTGAGTTACCCAGATATTCTGTACCACAGTGTGAAAGAAACTGATGGTTACATCATGAAATTCTGTTCAGTCATTAAAAATCATGTTTTCAAAGATGGTCTAGTGTTGGCAGTGCCTGGTATGCATGAAGCCCTGCTTTTGAACCCCATTACTGCATAAGCCAGGCATAGTAGCAGTACCAAAGAACTGGAGGCAGGGAGCCAAGAGTTCAAGGCTAGCCTCAGCTATACCAAGCAAGTTCAAGACTAACTCAAAACAAAACAAAATAAAAAGAACAGAAACTATGGTATACTCAAAAGTGTTTTTATATGCTTATAAATATATGCAGAAAAACATCAAAATAGTAACTGCTGTGATAATGTCCATTGTTTTTAATTTTCCTTTTCCTATATATCACTACATAGTTAAGTTTCCATATCAAACACATATTTTTACAAGAAAATAAGAAACCAATATTTAAGACATAGACTGTTTTCCTTAATAATCCCTAATACAGAACTATGAAGAGATATATAATAAGTACACAGTTAAATGATACTGCTTTAAGCTGTGTGTGTCTGTCTGTCTGTCTGTCTATCTATCTGTCTGTCTGTCTAAGGACTGAACCTAGAACTACATTGCATTCAAGCAAGTCCTATATTACCAAGCTACATGTTCAACTGTAAAAAAATAAAATAAAATAAAATAAAATAAAATTAAGAGGATTACAATGATGGGAAATAACAGTATTTCCCTTAATGTAAATTTTATATTTATAGTATGTGGTTACTTCATTGTACAGATACTTCTGTTGAACTCAAAAACTACATATAACTATAAGGGCAACACAAAGCCTTGTTACTCTTTCTGGAATCTGAAATGGTCAAATTAAATACAGTGGTTAAGTCATGATAAGCTCCAGTACACAGGACAGCCCAAGAACTGGTCTGACTGCTCATTTGCCCCATTTATACAGCCAGCCTCAGACGGCTGCAGACAGGCAGGGAGGCTGAAGGCCCTTCTGAGTCATTGCCTGCTCCACACACAGTGAAGGAACACCAAGCCAGAGGCAAAGTCCTGACCACTGTCATGGAAAGGAACAAAGCTACAACTAAGCCTATCTGTCTGATGCTTCTTGTCCCCTACACAGACAAAACTGCACAGAGCTCCAGGTGGGAGCTCTAAGAGGCTCTAAGAGCAGGTTCATGTGCATGGTCCTCACTCACCAAATCCTAGCCCAGCAGTTCCCAGATGAGCCCTGGACTCACCAACTTCTGCTGTTCCTGCATGCCTGCGCTGGATGTGGCCCCGGAGAAAGGTGGCATTCATGAACGTCTTGTCACACAAATGACACTACACAGGAGAGAAGCAATTGGAAGTGCCGGATTAGATCCCCTAGACAGCACAGAAGTTTCCTGTAGGGAAACTCTGCCTCCACAGGGTCCATGGGCTGCCTCAGAAATAAAAGAATTTGAAGGGTTGGGAGTGTGTGAGACCCTAGGTTCAATTCCTGGCACCACATAAAGAAAGAAAGAACGGTGGGAGTAGGAAGGGAAAGAAAACAGGAATCCTGATTTTTAGTAGAATATGAGGCCAATGAAAATAACCACCATGTGCCCCAGCTCCTATTACAACTGAATATAACCATGTCACTAAGTTCTAGTCATTATATATAAGCATTTCTAGAAGGTGACATTTTTTTTAAGTCCTAGTGGAGCACATATCTTTAACTGGAGTACTTAGGAGGCAGAGACAGGCAGATCTCTGTGAGTTTGAGGCAGGTTGATACACATAACAAGTTCCAGGCTAGCCAGGGCTATATCACCAGATCCAGTCTAAAAAAAAAAAAAAAAAAAAAAAGAGCTGGCAAGGGATGTAACTCAGTGTTAGTGGGCTTGAAGGGCGGAATCAGGCCATGAGACATTTGATAAGACTGGCAAAGCAAGAGATAAAGAACTGAGTCGCTGGTAGCTGGCATCCCATACCAGCCCTGGGTTGCTTACCGCCAGCTTCTCTGTGAACTTTGCCATGGGTTGCAGTACGGGCGCAATAGATGACGCCTACACTGACAGACTCTGCCCACTGGAGACTTAACGTGACAGAAATAAACCTCTAGTTAGGAGAGGAATATAAGTTGGGTGGAGCAGGGGACACTGTGCAAGTCATTTTACTGCCCTGCCTCACACTAACTGCCCTGCCTCACACTAACAGCCTTGCCCCCAAACTAGGAATCCTCTGAAAACCTAAGTTTGCATGGACTGTAACCACCTTCTAGAGCCTGGCCAGGGTCGATGCCTCGGCCTCCTCTTCTGGTGCAGTGGAGTCATGAACTATGTCTGAACGATGAAGTAAGTTTCCTAAAGTGAGCCTGCCTCCATATGCCTCGCCACACACTTAATGACCGTCCACATGCCTCCACACACACATGCCTTTACACAGCGCACTCTGCACGCCTACCAACTCTCCATCCTTATACATGTGACGCACATACCTTCCAGACATACTCACATCGTTAGGCAGGTATACTACATATCCTTTACCCATATACATCATTACATACTGTCTTTATATGTACAGACAAACGTGCACATCCCTCACGCCCTCAAAGACACACCCCATAAATATATCTACTACGCTCCTTAGCTGGGTCTATTGCAGTAAGTCAGTACAAGCACACATTATACAAGATGTATCCTACAGACCCAGATATCGTAGACCCTTCAAGCATTTGTATATACACATTTAACACACCCACATGCACAGATACAAAGGTCATATAAGTCACACCTTCACATACTACACACGCATCCTCTCCATGCACAGGAGTACTTGTACACACACCCTACACACTCCTCTCACACACCCATTCTACACTTACGTTGCATAGAACCCAATAAGAATCCTCAGACTCTCAGAATATCATCTTTAAAATCTGCTCCTAACTGATGAGAACGGCCTCCAGTCGTTTCCTGGTCCAAGGCAGTACCACTCAGCTGGCCTGGTGCCTGAGGCGTACAGCCCAGGCTCCCCTCAGCCAAGAGTCCTCACCGTGTGGTAGCTGTGGACACCTGTCTGCAGAAGCAGCTGCTGCAGGGTACTGATCATCTTTCGCCTACGCCGGCTCTCCTCCCGAACACCCTTGAGCTCATCAGCCTGGCGCCCCAGCTCCTGTTGGCCACGCTGCTGCTGGCCCAGGCTGGCCTGCAGCCGTGCTTCCAGCTGCGCCACGCTGGCACTCAGGCAGTCCTGGCAATGCAGCAGGTACTCGATGATGAGCTGCGCCAGGCGCAGCACCTTGAGCAGCACTGGGTCCACAGGCTGCCTACAGTGGTTGCACACCTCTTGGTCCAAGTTACAGAAGGTGACGCCGGCAATGTTCTCCTGCAGAGTGGCCACGTCCAGCTCCCGGGCCACACGGTCCACGTCCACAGCACTGATGCGTCTCCAGTCTATGCTCTCACGGCGAGGCTGGAACTTGAAGGTGGGAAGTGTGTAGGCCCCAGAGAGCGGGCCACTAAGGCCGTCAGCAGTGGCTGCTGGGTACTGCATGGGCAGAAGAGGCTCTGGGCTGACCACAGGGGTGGAATGCCACCAAGGCCACTGGCCAAGAAGCTGAAAGAGGACCTGGCAAATGGAAGAGTTATATAAAGTTATATAAAGTTCAAATGGTTGTACCTTCCATATACCTGCTCAGCAAAACCTTAAAGGAGGGCACAGTGAGGTGCCTGTAGAGCAGCGTTTCAGTATGATGTGCTGACTATGTCAACATGACTACAGTGTGGGAAGGAAAGGTAAGCCTTCCCTTGCACAGAAACATCTAAATCCTCTGCCTTGGACAAATCTCTTCCTCTTAGAACTCCTCAGTCTGTGGGGGAGCAGGAAGGAGTCCACTTGAAAGAACTGTGGTAAGGAAGGGGGCCCATGACACACGCACTCTAGCACCTACATGTGATAGGTCCTCGGGAACCCCCTACAGAGCAACTGTGGTAGCACCTGACAAAGAATTCTGTCAAATGTATGAGAGGATTTTTCTGAAACCCTATAGTGACTTGGGATAAAATCCAACAACCCTCCAGGAATGGCAGAGCCACTAATGACCACAGCACTGCCATCTGGTATATCCCATTCTAGTAGAATATGTGTGGACTACATTTCCCAGCATCCCCCTGCAGCAAAGTGTGATTATGTGACTAAGTTAGGTTTGGTGGATTGTAACTGAAACAATGTCCAGCCCAGCCAAGAAAGGCTTAAGAAAGCTGCTATGTCTCTACATAAATTGTGCTCAGTCTATGATGGACCTGTTTGTTTGTTATTGGGTTTTTTTTTCCTTGCATTGTGGATTACACATGGAGCCTTATTCATGATCGGCAAATTCTCTAATTGAGAGCTTCATTCCAAGCCCATTAATAGGTTAGAACAGTGCTTCTCAACCTCTTAGTCGTGATCCCTTTAAGGATCACATATTAGATATCCTGAATATCAGATATTTACATTATAATTCATAACTGTAGCAAAATTATAGTTATGAAGTAGCAATGAAATAATTTTGTTTGGGGGTCACCACGACATGAGGAACTATATTAAGGGACTAGAGAAAAGAGCTTTTGTTTTGTTGTTGTTGTTGTTGTTGTTGTTTTTGCCAAAAGACCCATATTCTATTACCTGTACTCTTGGTAGATGTGTTTGATAGCTTTTGGTCAAATTGCCACAAGCTAGAATCATCTGAGAGTAGGGAAACACAATTAAGAAAATGTCTCAACAAGATCGTCTGGAGGCAAGTCTGGAGGCATTTTCTTAGTTAGCGATTGATGTAGAAGTCGCCTACTACGGGCGGTGCAACTTCTGGACACGTGGTCCTGGAGTGTATAAGAAAACAAACTGGGCAAGCCATAGGAGCAAGCCAGTAAGCAGCGTTCCTCCAGGAATAGCTTTGCCCTGCAGACTGAATCTAAGATGAGAAAAGGTGCACACCTCCCCATTTATCAAGTTCGACCCAGCCTGTGTGATCTCGTCACTTAAATTCAATCCAAAGGCAGAGAAGAAAAGTGTCTTAGTTTATTTTCCTTGTCAATTTGACTGGGATTGGCGTCACCTTGGAGACACACCTCTCAGCTCATCTATGAGGGTGTTTCCAGAGAGAATTATCCCAGGAGGGAAGCCCTGCCTGGATGTGGGACCATCCCATTCCCTGGAGTCCCAGACTGAGTAGGGCAGAATTCTCTTGCATCCTGACTCTGGAAATAATGGTTAGCTACTTCACACACCAACCACCATGTCCCTCACCAGTATATTTCTTCCAGTCATCAGCCAAAAGAGACCCTGGCTTCCTTAAATTGCTGTTGTCAGCTATTTGTTACAACAACGAGAAAATTAACACACAAAGGTCACAAAACTCACGGGAGAAAAAAAAAGCCTTGAAGAAGCAGTGGGTCTAGGTGGGCCGGGGAGGAGGAAAAGAAAGGAAAGACAGTGGCAATGGTCCAGCCAGCTCTACCTGCTTCCCAGGGACTATGAGAAGGAGTTGGGGTGGGGGAGGGGCTCAGAGGTAACACTGGCATGCTGCATGCAATCTCGAAGTATGGATTTACAAATAGAGAGGGTACCGTTATCACAATTCCACAAACCAAACTGGAATCTGGATGGGGAGGATGGTCTTCTCCCACCAGGGAGACCAAAGCTGAACTGCAGCTAAGCATTCACCGGCCTTCAAAGTTTGTAGACCTGAACTACTCAGCTGTAATAAGGTTCTCTTCTTGGAAGATTTGCTTTGACCAAAGGCCCATCCCTTTTCCCTTAAACCTCTAATTCATCCACTCATAAAAATCTCCCTTTTTACTGTATACCTGTTTGGACTTAGCCCAGCTGTTAGAATTGTAGGTACTGTGTGATGTATTAACCACATCCCTAGTCCCCGCTTTGAGGTTCAGTGTGGCTCCTTCTGCCACAGTACTGTCTGCAGACCTCTTTGGATGCTCCTCAGAATGGCCACCGGCTGCCCTGAGCCTAGCTTTTCAGTTTCCATCCCTCTCCTTCCTTTCTCAGACACTCCTCCCAGAACAACACCATCTAGCATAAGCATGCTGCGTCGTCACCAGAAGACAAGTACATTTATTTCTACCCTGTTCAATGTGTCAGGTAGCCAGCCAACGAAACAGGAGTTGGCTGACAAGGCACTCACCATGCTTAGCTCCAGGTTGCAGCCTCACCACCAGAGCCTCAGAGACAGTTGCTCCCAACAAGCCATGCCTGACAACAGCAGGTAACCAGGCATGCTGTGTACAAGGGTAACAGGACACCCACTTCCTGCCCTCACGTGCCTGAGAACCTCACTCTTTAACTATTTAAGCTTTGACCTCCAGTGTGTGCCAATAGTTCTCTCTCTAATGATAAGGCCACAGATCTCCTTCACTAGCTCTCTCTACTCTCTCCCACCTCTGGTCGCTCTTGCCAGCCTTCCCATTCTGCAATGACTATTCTTCCTCCTTACCTTTAAGACAGGGGTTCGAGTCCTCCCTGACATTCATCCACTGTTCACCAATGGACCATTTCTTACTGTAATCTCCTGAGGATGAGATCACATACCCAGTGCTTCAGCTACTCTGGGCCTACTCTTGACTGAGCCTTGGCTATCCCCAAATTTCTTTGCTCAGGTCCTTTCTGCCTCTTGAGACTTTTGGACCCAACTCTGAGCCCAAACTGCTTATATTTCAAACTCAACTTCCAACAGTGCCTAGAAAGTAGCAATAAATACATGAAATGCCAGGTAAGACAGAAGCTTCAGCACATGCCTGATGACAGATGCCTGATGACAGACTGATTCTCTGCCCTTCTGTCTAGACCTCAGTAAAGCCGCAATTCTCAGAGTCCTCTGCTTCCTTGGCCAGCAGCAATAGCATCACCAAGAACGAGTTAGAACCCAGGGCTGGAAGGCAGTTCTGTTGGTAAAGTGCCTGCCCCCAGATGCATGAAGGCCTGCATTTGCATTCCCTAGAACCCACATAAAAGCCAAGAACAATGGCGCCTAAATGTAACCCTAGCACTAGGTAGGGGATGAACACAGGATGATCCCTGGAATGCAATGGCCAGCCAATCTAGCCAATTTGTGAGCTCTGGGTTCAGCAAATAACCAAGGTGGAGAGCCCACAAGACCATTCATCAGGGAAAGTCTATACCACATAATTCCAATGACCTGAGCTAGATCCCTGGGACCCCATAAAGGTGGGAGGAGAGAACTGACTCTATGAAGTTCTCCTCTGACCTCCACATGCATGCCATACCCCCTCCTCTATATCTCACTCAGAGAGAGAGAGAGAGAGAGAGAGAGAGAGAGAGAGAGAGAGAGACCAACAAACACCAAGGCAGAGAGCAGTAGAAGAAAACACCCTCTGCAGTAGAGTGCTAAGGATTATAGCAACAGGGAGAGTGTTTCTCAAAACAATTCCTAGCCGGGCAGTGGTGGCGCATGCCTTTAATCCCAGCACATGAGAGGCAGAGGCAGGTGGATTTCTGAGTTCGAGGCCAGCCCAGTCTGTCCAGGTCTGTTTTGCTGCTCTGGTCCTCCGGTCAGGGTCTAGCAAGAGAGAGAGTGAGGATGGAAGGCCAAGAGACACGAAGAATGAAGACAAGACAGAGTCTGATCAAGTCTCCTTTATTGAAAGGAAATCCTGGGTATTTATACCCTTTACCACATGCCTTGCCCTCGTGGACAAGCACAGCTAAAGGCACTATGTCATGTGCCTTGTAGCGCAGATATCACAAGTGCCTAGCAGCGTGGAGACCACATGCACCTTGCAGCTGGGGGCACTAAGCAGCAAAACAAGATATGTGAGAAAAACAAGATGTTTATCAGAGTGTGCTCAGCTGTTGTAGGCTGTTGAAAACAAGTTTCTTGTCAGGGTATATGGCTCGAAATGTCTGCAAAGATGATAGCCGCTTTCTGCTATGACTTGGCTCCCAACACTGGTCTACAAAATGAATTCTGGACAGCCAGGGCTATACAGAGAAACCTTGTCTGGAAAAACCAAAAAAATAAACAAAACAAAACAAAAACAATTCCTAGGGGCTAGAAGGATGGCTCATCAGTTAAGAGAACTGGCTGCTCTTACAGAGGACCCAGGTTCGAGTCCTGCATTCACATGACAGCTTACAGCTATCTATAACTCCAGCTTCCGGGACTCTGAAGGCCTCTTCTATCCTCTGCAGAATGTAGTACTTATACAGACATGCAGGCAAACACTCATACACATACAATAAACGTGTATTTAAAAGGAACAGTTCCTAAAGAGCTGCCATCACATTCTGAGTCACAGAGAAAAAAAAAAAATGTTTGCCCAAGGTCCAGAAGCTTAATTCAAACCCAAGCAACACAACTTCTGGGTCTTGGGGTGTCAGCCACTGTTTCTGCTGCCCCTCAGTACAGACAATCCCCTGGTGTTTCCTTCTGCTTGTGCTCAAGATGGACACAGGCCTCAAAGCTCTGTTCATCTTGACTGTCACCATAGTCCAAATTTCCTAGCTCTTCTCTGGGATCCCAGAACATGGAGCACTCTGGTCCATGTCAGCAAATGATTCCCAAGCCTTAGCCAGGCACCATGGATAGTGTTAGGTACAGATGGGAATGCCACAGAATGGCGCCTGTCATTATGAAGGAACAGCAAGCAGGGAGGGAAGGAGGAAGAAAAAATAAAAGGAAAAAAGCCAACATGGCTGATCTCCATCTACTGTCCTAAGGTTTTACACAAGGCACCCCGTTCCAACATGGCTGATCTCCATCTACTGTTCTAAGGTTTTACACACGGCGTCCCGTTCACTCCCTGCAGCATCCCATTGCACCCAGGAAGAAGCCAGGAAAGTGAATCAGGAAAGGAACAGTTCTCTCACAATCACTGAATCACAGTGTCTGGCTCTAGAGTTCATTCTCTGAGAAGACGGAGGAATATGCAGAACTTACGCTGGAGAATGGTAAGCGCCAGGGTAGGATCCAGGGAGGGGGATCTACCCCAAGACATAGCCATGCCCTTCCTCCCCTCTGCTCCCCATGTGTGAGGTTGTCGGGGCTGCACAATGCCTTACTCTTGTCTATCAAGTCTCAGTCTCCAACCTATTTCCTGATGACTATTAAACTCAACAAAACTGCTAACATCTTACACCATCTGCCTCAAAATTCCGTGTTCTTGGAGTTCTGGGGAAATGAGGCTAAGACAACCGAGAGCTAGAATCAACAGGAGTTAGTTAACTTTCATTTGGACTCGCTACAGGGAAATGTAGTCCCAGAGACATGTCTGACATAACACACTCACAGATTAACCCCACTGGCTCTCGTGAGTGGACTCAGGTACATCAGAGAGGCCTCCCAGTGCCCAGCGTGGCTGTCAAGATCGGGCCTCACAGCTTGCTCTCCTGGTGTCCACAAACCTTCCTTTTTCACACCCTCAGCAAACCCCATAAACACTGTGAGGGGAAACCTCACTCCACTTACATAAGACTCTGAAGTAGAGTTCTCAGTTCACGAGGCTTTACTGCACCCCCACGTGTAGCACTCCTATCTTCTCTGGTTCTTTAGAGGTCTGGTTCCTAGATGTCTGGGGCTAGGAACACTAGCAAAGGGTACACTAGGAGGCAAAGGGTACCCTGGGGCAAAGGGTACACTAGGAGGGTGGGAATTCCTATAGATGGCAATCTGATGAGAGCAGCTATCACTTATCAAGCACCTACATGTCAGGCACAGCACCAGACTTCAGAGGTGCTGTCTGACTCCACAAATCCGTGTCCTCCCAACAATGGCAGAGGTATCATAGGGATGATACAAGATTGTTTCATTGTGGAAATACAGTACCTGAGATTTCTCGAGGAGAACAGAAGGACTGCCAGGGTTCACAGCAAATCATGACAGGGTGAGTGCTGGAGACCATAAATCCTCAACGTTGTTGTCTCTGCTACAAAGCTGGCTTCCTAGGCAGAAGACAAAGCCACATGAGCATGTTGCTGGTTACCAAGAAACCACGCACCCCAGGGGCAGGAACGCAAGCTTCTCCAGACTGAGTTATCAGCAGACTGTTTTCCCACATCTGGGACTAGAAACACAAGGCAGAGATGATTCACCAGAGTTAGGAAAGCTGGGACTGTGTTACCTGCCTCTACAGGTTTTGATGGGGTCCAGGGAAACTCCCTAATCCTTCTTCACTCAAAGGAGTTGGTGATTCAAATGGAGCTTTGTGCTAGTGTTTCAAGCTTGCTCCCTTGTTGAGAACATTCATTTCCCCCCTGCAGCAATTCCACACTCGCTATTTAAAAAAAAAAAAAAAAAAGCGGCAGTGTTTACTACCTCCCAAGTCACCAGCTCCATGGGGAAACAGATCCTGGAAGCTGCATGGCTCTTCTGCTCACCTGAATTCTGCCAAAGATAATACTGTCCAAACATCTGGGGCTTTGGTTTGCTTTTTCTCTCTTTCTCTCATCTAAATTGCATCTCCACATCTTACCGTCTCTTTTTCTTCCTCAAAAATGAAACTAAGAGGAAAGTTTGGAAGGCGCCAGGCTTCTGAGGGGCTATGGGCAATCATTTACAAACTTGCCCTGGCTTCCAAGCTACCTTCACAGTGCCTGCCCTGGGGAACTCCCGGGCTTGTCATTAGAGCTAATTGTCAAGGCTGCCAAGGAAACCTTCCCACAGTTTGCAAACACGTTCTACACACAGTAGAGGCAAGGGAGCACTGGAGCCCCTAATGGAAATGAGAGGGAGCTGGGATTCTCCAGAAGACTTCTTTTACAGACCCTGGTCTCGCTCTTAGGGTTTCTTGTTTTATTAAAAAATGTTTTTAAAAATTAAAAAGGAAGATCCATTTCCACTCTTAACTGTCTAGCCTAAGGGCTGCATCCGCTCTCAGAACTTCCAAGCAGCAAGAGAGAGATTCACACTCTGAGGCCCACTCTGCCTAACGACATCAAAACAGTTTCCTCTTAACTGCTTGTTGGTGTGGATGTGCTGGTGGGGACCTAATGCAGGGCCTCACTAAGTATGAACTCTACCACTGAGCTACATCTCCAGCTCCAAGGACTTACGTGCTCCCTGGTAGGCCAACCATATTCCAGGGCAGGCCTTACACACAGAGTGGTAGAACAGCCGAGCGGTGGTGGCGATTGCCTTTAATCCCAGCACTCAAGGCAGAAGCAGGTGGATCTCTGTGAGTTCCAAGCTATCAAAAAAAAAAAAAAAAAATGAAAAAACAAACAAAAGAAAACTGGACTGGAAGGAGGAGTCTCAAAGTTGGGGGGTGGAGGAGTGAGGGCAGGAGGGGTAATGATCAGAATACATACAGGAAATTCTCAAAGAATTTTTTAAAATGTATAAAAGCTTATTGTAAATTAGCATCACAATTTTTTTCTTTAAAATAAAAATGGAGGTGGGCTTTGACTGGTGGCTCCTGGGAGTATCTTGGAGAATAGGCCTTGCGTGACCTATTATCCCCAGGCACAGAAGTGTCAAAAAAAAAAAAAAAAAACCTGCTTCACATCAGAAAGATGTGAAGACTATACGGGTGTTTCTTGTCTATTAAAGAAAGTGCTGTTGCTTCCTAACAGAGCTTCTCCATCTTTATTCTGGGTCAGACCTCTCACTACAATCACCAGGCAAGTGATTAGCCTGTGGGAGAAGGTAAGTTGTTGGCTAGCCCTGCTGGCCACAACTGTCTCTTTCTGCAAAGTGACCACAGGACATTCAGAACTGCCTACCAAGTGCTCCCCTTCTCTTAGTGTTCTGAGTGGCACAAATGTTCTTCTGAGAAAAGTTCAGCTCCTAACCGCACAAAGTTTCTGCCCCCAACTTAAGGCGCGCGCCTGAAACAGTGGTTCTCAACCTGTGGGTCGTGACCTCTTCAGGGTCGCATATCGAGTATATTTTATATTCCATACTTACACTAAAAATTCATAGCAGTAACAAAATTACAGTTATTAAGTAGCAACGAAAAAATTTTATGGTTTGGGGGTCACACAACATGAGCTGTATTAAAGACCTGCAAGCATTAGGAAGGTTCTGTTCTAAAACCATTTCCACAGGAGGGAGCAGATCCTTGGTGCTGGCAGGCAGACAGACAGACAGACAGACCGACCTTCTCTGAGCAGGGTTTTCACCTGCCAGACCACACCTTGGGGAAGGAAGGAGAAGGAAGTAACCATCTTGCTGAACACTTACAGACAGATGGAAGAGTAGGGTTAGAACATCTCACACTCCAGAGGCCTCTCCTAATCCTGGTAAAAATCAATTCCTGGAGACATGGCCAGGACAGCATCAGCCCTGGGCCTTTCAGGACCCTTGTGAACACAGTCCTACCAGGCCCTGTCCTCTGCTCCTGCCTCGTACACTTTTGTCCCGTGGACTTCTAATCACATCCACCCCTAGTGCTGTACTCCTGCTAAACTTCAGCCCGGGACCGGAAGCGGAGGAACCTAAGAACGCCAATCTTTATTTAAAAATCATCTTGTTAGTAACCGAATCCCACTTCCCTACAGAACTCAGATCTTAGTCGTTTAGGTCGCTTTCTTGTTTTCAAAAACTGCATTCCCAAGACCCCCCTCCTGAAAAGCCAAGAGTTGGTTGTCAGACACCCCCCCCCCCCATTCCGCGCCTCCGTGCCTCCAACCATGCGAGTTCTTCCCCGCCAGGGTACCTCAGTCCTGAACAATCCGAGGCCGCTGGGATGGAGGCGCAGGGTGCGGACGTCGTGAGGCACCCTCGGCCACGCAGCCGGGTTCCTAGCTTGGCGACCGCAGCCACTAATGTTTAACCTGCGCGCGCAGCGGCCAAGTAGCTCGGCCTGGAGCCTCGCTCCCTCCCGCGGCTCCCGGCTAGATTCCAGGCATAGTTTTCCGGGGAGGCCTGGGTCAGTCTGGGGGTCAGCCGGAGCAGAGGCTGATAACTGGAGGTCTTGGGGATTGCCACGTCCCGACTCACCCCATCCGCAGGTCCAGACTCACTCCATCTGCAGTGCAGCCGGAGGATGCTGGCAAACACGCGGACCCAACGCCTCTCTCCGCGCCAGTAGCTCAGGCCTGGGGTCTGCGGTGCTTCCCATCCCCACCCCTACCCCATCCCATCCACCCACAGCAGAGGCGGAGCCTCTCCCCAGCGCCAGGGAACAGCTATTTTTAGAGCTGCAAGGGATGGGGGGGGAAAGAAGGGCGTGCTTCTTTGAATCCGTTAAGGAAATAAAGCACCCAAGTTCCCAGGCGTTGATGAATGGCAGGACAGACTCTGTCGCCATCCCTTCACTCTACATCTTGCCCATGGCAGCATGGAGCTACTGTCTGCAAGCCCGCAAAACTAAAGGAATTTGACTTGAGCCCACATTAGGAGACCCATAGGTGTAACTCCAATTTGATCAGATGGCAGTCACCTTCCAGATCCCTTATCCAAAGCTCAGGCAGGAGTTGAGGGTATTATTTTCTCTCTCCTGATTATAAGTCCCTGATTCCTTCTCGTTGGGTGTCTCATCTCATGACTAAGTTCAGGGAGGTTTTGGTGTATCTTAGGACCTTTCTGTCACCACAGCCTCAATATGCCAAGCGCTGCATCTTGGGACAGAAAGAACAAAAGTGCTGAGAATAAGCGTTGTTGCCAAAGGTGGGAAGAAACTCAAATTTCTGTGAGTTATTGATGGGAATTCAAAACTGTATTACCACTATGGGAAAAAAAATGGCTTGCCGTATTCAGCACTATTTGAAAATATTACAAGGATTAGGAGGTGTGGCCTTGTTGAAGAAAGTGTGTCACTGGAGGTGGGCTTTGAGGTTTCAAAAACCCATGTCAGACCCAATCTCCCAGCCCATCCTATGGATCAGGATGCAGCTCTCTCAGCGACTTCTCCAGCACTGAGGCCTGCCTGCTGCCATACTCCTTGCAATTATGATAAGTGAACTAAGCTTCTAAAACTGTAAGCAAGCCCCCAGTTAACTACTTTCTTTTGTATGAGTTGCTTGGTCGTAGTGTCTCTTCACAGCAACTGAAAATAAATAAGACATGTCTAGCCCTATATCCAACGAAGCTTAAAGCAAGACCCCAAACAGACATTTGGACACTTATATTTAATGAGCTGTCAAGATGGCTCAGCAGGTAAAGGACTTTGTCACCAAGTCTGATGTCCTGAGTTGAATTCCTGTAACCCACATGGTGAAAGGAAAGAAACAACTCCTGAAAGTTGTCCTCTGACATTTGGGCATATAGAGGCACACACACACACACACAAAATAATAATATTTTTAACAACAGCCAAAATGTGGAAATAATCCAAGTGTCCGTTGGCAGCTGATTGGCCAAGAACGTGTGGTTTACACAGGCAATGGAATATCATTCACCCTTAACGAGGAAGGAAATACTGACGTGTGTTATTACATGAACTAGGTTTACCTTTAGTCCATTTAGAATACTGTACTACAATACTACAGACTAAACAGAAACCCCTTCCGCCTGCTTCTGGAAGCTAGGAAATCTAAGATCAAGGCATCAGCAGATTCTGTCTTTGCTGAGCACCTATTTT
Source organism: Grammomys surdaster (assembly GCF_004785775.1). Taxonomy (NCBI): domain Eukaryota; kingdom Metazoa; phylum Chordata; class Mammalia; order Rodentia; family Muridae; genus Grammomys; species Grammomys surdaster. Next base: position 693,529 of record NW_021620534.1, on the reverse strand, counting down.
CTGATCAACATGGTAGAAGGATCTAGTAGTCCTCAAAAGACTTTTCTGTAAGGGCACTAAATCCAGCTGTGAGGTCTCTACTCCCATGACTGCCAGCACTTCCATTACAGATAATTATGAGCCCCCATGTGGTTGCTGGGGATTGAACTCAGGACCTCTGGAAGAGCAGTCAGTGCTCTTAGCCGCTGAGCCATCTCTCCAGCCCAGGAGTCCCATTCTTTTGTTTTGTTTTTGTTTTTGTTTTTGTTTTTGTTTTTCGAGACAGAGTTTCTCTGTGTAGCCCTGACTGTCCTGGAACTCACTCTGTAAACCAGGCTGGCCTCGAACTCAGAAATCCGCCTGTCTCTGCTTCCCAAGTGCTGGGATTAAAGGCGTGCGCACCACCACCGCCCGGCAGGAGTCCCCATTCTTAATAACATCACTGCTACTGTTTCATCACTGCTACTGAGTCCCCAAAGGTCCATGTGGTAAAGTCTTGGTCCCCAGCATGGTGCTATGAGAGTTTGGTGGACCTTAAGAGATGAGGCCTAGTAGGGAGACTTCAGGTTATAAGGTATAGACCTTGAGGGTGATAGTGAGATCCCAGCACCTGCTTCAGGAAAAAAGACAGGAGATTCTTTCATAGAAAGCTAACCGATTACCGATCCTACATCCAATAGAGGGCGAATATCCAATATATATACAAAGAGCTCAAAAAATTAGGCTCCAGAGAATCAAATAACCCTATTAAAAATGGGATACAGAGCTAAACGAAGAATTTTCAACTGAGGAATATCGAATGGCTGAGAAGCACCTAAAGAAATGTTCAACATCCTTAGTCATCAGGGAAATGCAAATCAAAACAACCCTGAGATTCCACCTCACACTAGTCAGAATGGCTAAGATCAAAAACTCAGGTAATAGCAGATGCTGGCGGGGGTGTGGAGAAAGAGGAACACTCCTCCATTGTTGGTGGGATTGTAAGCTGGTACAATCACTCTGGAAATCAGCCTGGCAGTTCCTCAGAAAATTGGACATAATATTACCTGAGGACCCAGATATACTACCCTGGGCATATACCCAAAAGATTCTGAAACATAACAAGGACACATGCTCCACTATGTTCATAGAAGCCTTATTCATAATAGCCAGAAGCTGGAAAGAACCCAGATGTCCTTCAACAGAGGAATGGATACAGAAAACGTAGTACATTTACACATGAAATACTACTCAGTTATTAAAAATAATTACTTCATGAAATTCTTAAGCAAATGGATGGAACTAGAAAATATCATCCTGAGTGAGGTAACCCAATCATAAAAGAACATACATGGTATGCACTCACTGATAAGTGGATATTAGCCCAAAAGCTCAGACAACCCAAGATTCAATTCACAGACCACATGACGCTCATGAAGAAGAAAGACCAAAGTGTGGGTGCTTCGGCCCTTCTTAGAAAGGGGAACAAAGTACTCATGGGAGCAAATACAGAGACAAAGTGTGGAGCCGAGACTGAAGGAAAGGCCATCAAAGTCACCAAACGCAGACACTATTGTGGATGCCAAGAACCGCATGCTGACAGGAGCCTGTTATAGCTGTCTCCTGAGAGGCTCTGCCAGAATCTGACAAATACAGAGGTGAATGCTTGCAGCCAACCATTGAACTGAGCAAGTGGTCCCCAATGGGTTCCCCAATGGAGGAGTTAGAGACAGGACTGAAGGAGCTGAAGGGGTTTGCAAACCCGTAGGAAGAACAACAATATCAACCAACAAGAACCCCCAGAACTCTCAGGGACTAAACCACCAACCAAGGAGTACACATGGAGGGACCCATGGCTCCAGCTGCATATGTAGCAGAGGATGGCCTTGTCAAGCATCAATGAGAGGGGAGGCCCTTGGTCCTGTGAAGGCTCGATGCCCCAGTGTAGGGGAATTTGAGGGCTGGGAGGCAGGAGTGGGTGGGTGGGTGAGGGAACACCCTCATAGAAACAGGGGAAGGGGGAAGGGGATAGGGGGTTTCCAGGGTGGAAACTGGAAAAGGGGATAATATTTGAAATGTAAATAAAGAAAATATCCAATAAAAAATGTATTAATCTACAAGAAAGAAAGAGAGAAAGAAAGAAAGAAAGAAAGAAAGAAAGAAAGAAAGAAAGAAAGAAAGCTAACCAATATACAAAGTAAAAGAAGCTAGCCATAAAAGGGAAAGGGCGTGTGATTCTATTACAGGGCTACCAAAGAGAGTCAAGTTCATAGAGACAAATGTTGGAGAGTGGTTACTGGAAGCCATAGAGATGGAGGCCTAAGAAGGTTCTTGATGAGTGAGAAGTTTCAGTAGGGAAAAAATGGTGAGAAGCTTTCAGAGATGCCTGCAGAGATGGCTACATGACAATGTAAATGTTTAATGTCCTGTTTTATACTTGAATGGTTAAAACAGTGAATCTTATGTTGCGTCTATTTTACCACAAGGTTTTAAATGTAAGAGGGGAAATGGGATCAGACAGAAGGAACAAGTAAGGCTGTCTAGAAGTCAGGTCCTCTGATGGGACATCTTGCTTTTCCTCTCTTCTGACCAGGATACCCTTTTCACTAGCTGAGAGCAAAGTGTCCAGGCTTTGAAATCAAAGACAAGTCCATACTCCTCATCTCCAAACTGTGTAACCCCGGGAATGTCACTTTAACCTCTGTGACCTTCAGTTTTCCTTAACTACAGTTACCTTAGCTATAAAGTAAGAAAAATAACTTGAATTAGCAGAGTTGTTAATGAACACTAAATTAGCTAAAATATCCCTAGGCTCAGCTCAGGCCTGGGCAATCCATGGTGTGTCCTTCTGGGCTCACAGTGAGCATTCTTGCCTATTGGCTTCCTGGCTGTCTTCTCACTACAATCCTCAGAGTTTACAGAGGGTAGCTGATGGTACCTGTGTGTACACTTGTGTATGTGTGTGATTTCCACCAGCCTCGGTTTCCCCATGTATAAACCAGTTAGTTTCCTTTGCTAAGGCAAACTTGATATGCACCCAAGTTAACCTTGGCGGAAAGCCGAAGCCTCATCCTTAGCTGACCAAGACGCCCGTACATGAGATGCTCAGGTATTTATTTCCCTTTCCCTGGGCCTCAGTTCAACATTTGATACAGGAAAGTCTTGACTGCATAGCACGTGCAAGGTCTGTGGTTTTTATTTTGCTTGCTTGCTTGCTTGCTTGCTTGCTTGCTTGCTTGGTTTTGTTTAGTTTTGTTTTTTTGTTTGTTTGGTTGGTTGGTTGGGGTTTTTTTGGGTTTTTTTGTGAGAAATCACAAACACTAAATAACTGTCACCTTCTGCTGCTGCAGCATCCAATATGGCGGCCTCAGTGAGGACCTTGGTTACTCCGTGTCTAGGTCCAGGGAAAGGAGATTGGCTGGAGATCACTGCTGCCCTGAACTGCTGAGGTCATGACTGTTGGCTGAAGAGAAGAGGGGTGGGTTTTAATATCTATGGTCTCCACCTTGTTCTGCAGCCCTTTATCTCCTAAGCCTAGAACCAAATTTCCACTCTTGGCCCAGCTTAGATCTTACCACAGATATACCCTGCCCTACACCTCACACAGGGATCACAGAAAATAGTAAGAAATGCCTGAGCAGCCCCCCAAATTGCTGCCATTATAAGAAAGAAGCCAGCACCTATCCAAACCCCTGGCATGACCAGGAAAGATCTATGAGGTTGCTTTAGGTCAAAGGTGCTTTGTGAGTTTACATAGCATTGACGCAGGGATGCAAAGGCCCATGGTCAGAGGGAGAGGTTACCAAAAATGTAGTCTGATCATTTCTCTTGAAAATTTTGAGAATCTGGCCAGGCAGTAGTGGTGCATACCTTTAATCTTAGCACTCCAAAAGCAAAGGCAGGCTGATCTCTGAGTTTGAGGCAAGTCTGGTCTACAGAGTGAGTTCCAAGACAGCCAGGTCTATTACACAGAGAAACTCTGTCTCAAAAAACAAAAATCCAAGAATCTGGCAACAATAGGCCTGCATGCTCACCTGTATGGAGTGGCTGGACCTGAGGGGACCTCTTCCTTATCTAGAACTTATACTTTAGCTCTTTGCCTGAAAACATCAACTTTGAAGGAAATCTTTCCCTTCCAGAAGAGACCTCTTTTCTCAGGGAAAAGGGTGTCTTCTGAAAGAACAATTGAAATGCAGGGTTCAAAAAAGCCAGCCGGGCAGTGGTGGCGCACGCCTTTAATCCCAGCACTTGGGAGGCAGAGGCAGGCAGATTTCTGAGTTCGAGGCCAGCCTGGTCTACAGAGTGAGTTCCAGGACAGCCAGGGCTACACAGAGAAACCCTGTCTTGAAAAACCAAAAAAATAAAAAAAAATAAAAAAATTTAAAAAAAGCCTAAAAGACCAGGAAGAGTGCTGATTGATCTGTTACTCACTTGACTGACAGTGATGGAGACATGATCAGGACAGACCCATCTCGGTGACTTTATGCCTAGAACTTCAGTTTCATCTTTTCAAGCTTGAGAGTGGCTTTGAATTGCAAATATAGCATTTAATTCATTAAATGTATCTGATCTAGAATTCTAAGAGTGTAAATAATATTTCAATATAGCTATGACTTTAACACAACCTGAAACTGGCCAGGATGTTTTATGACAGAACATAGGCTGGCCCAATGCTATCAATACTGTTCTGCCTTATGGTCTATATTCAAAATTGTAAAACATTATAAACACTAAAAGTTAATAAAAATGAAGACAACTTAAGCTCCCAAATCAAGAATCTCTGTGCCAGCATGATCAAAGAGACCATACCAAACCTGCTACTAATTCAGAAATTACACTTAAGACCCTGTCTATGAGCCAATCTTTGAGCATAGCCTGGCCAGGGCTCTCTGGAAGAGCTTAACAGTGCTCTTGGTTACCCACCAGAACTTGATGGTAAAACCTAATTGCTGAAACACCACAATCTGATCCTAGGGCATAGGTGAAATCAAGTAGTACTGGTCTGAAGTCTCCTGCCTGCTGGCTATCTTCATAGTGCCAAAAGTTGCTTTCTAGACTGCTGGGAAAGAAAAGCCATCAATAGTCTTACCCAGACATGCCTATTATAACCCTATGAGTTACTATAATGATCTGTCTGGCAAGATACACCCATTGGTGCAATAATGGCATGAATATATCATGTTGGAAGTAGCCGACAACTTTTTAGTTGAATTTAGGCTGCTTTAGGTACACTCCAGAGGAGGGCACTCATGCCTGGCACTGCAAACTTGAAGAAGTAACACCCGACTACAATTGCTTTGCTAAAGGGTCATAGTATCAGACTGTCTTTTAAGTAAATACTTAATCCTTTTTCATTTCTTTAATGTTTAAGACATGGTCGTATTATGTAGCCTGGATGACCTGAAGCTCATTGTGTAGGCCAGGCAGGCTGCTCTCCAATTTCACAGAGATACACCCACCTCTGCCTTGTGAACACTAAAATATTTTAAGAGCCAAAGATCAGGGAAGATCATTGTAAAATAATGTCTTCTGGATATGATAGGGCCAAAGCATTCATGAGTTTACAGGAACTGCAGTTGTTGGTCCAAGATCAACCCAGGCAGCACTCCAGCAGGAGAAAGAAGGGATTCATGAGGACCTATTGTCAGTTGGTGGATTCTGGGATAGGGAGAGTTCATTTTCTTCAGCCATATGGTCTGTTACAGGTTGCTCATGTTTCAGTGGATGCTGCCCAAAACCATGCACATACAGGCAGCACTAATTGGATTCAGTAGATAGAAAAACAAGAAGAAGAAGGAGAGGGAGAAGAAGGAGAAGGAGAAGGAGAAGAAGAGGAGGAAGAGGAGGAGGAGGAAGGAGGAGGGAGAAGAGAAGGAGGAGGGAGAAGGAGAATTACAGGGGAACAACAGAGGGTAGATAAAATCTAAATGCATTGTATTCATGAATGAAATTACTAAAGAATAATTTTTAATTTTTAATAAATAGTAAAATCAAAAACTAACAGACTAAAAAATGCAACATAATATTAAAGTATTATTGTTTTTAACATATGGAGTGGCTACAAATTAATAAAAGTAGAAAAATACCCCAACATAAAAAAATAGCATGTTATTGCATGCTATTACATAATAAGAATAAGAAAATATGTATCTGGTTAAACACAGGTAACAATCAACCTTTCCAAAACAAACAAGGAAACTTGCATTGCTCAGTTTTCCTCAGAACAACCACTACAGCATTTTAACTCACTCCTTACTACTATACAAATAGTACTTCTTACATAAGTTATTAATTTATTCTATGCTTATTAATCAAAAACTCATTTTACGGCAAAACAAAGGACTTTCTATAAACATCAAATTATCATTATTGCCTCAAAACTGCACACAAACACAACCCAGCATAAAGAAATATGCATGACATTGCTGTTGACCTATTTGATCTCCCTGGAAGCAGTATAGATTTTTGAGAAGTTTAAAGTGTTTTCCCTCGAGTCTCTCAAACTTTTGTGTTCAAGGATGTTCGCTGGACGACACTCCTCAGATTCAACAACGAGAGCTAACATGTATGACCCTGCTTCTTTCCAACAGGGATAACCAAGAAACTCTTATCTGTGAAGAGCTGAACACTACAGTTCGGTGTCTCAGGGATATCATCGTGGGGGAGAGGGACGTGCAGCCTGACTGAGGAGTCAGATATCAGTCCAGCATGTAATGGAATAAATAAACCTGAGTCAGGACACAGGACTTGCGAATGTTTGGGGTTGTTTGGTTTCTTTTACATTTCTTCAGTGTGTGGAGTGTGTGGAGTGCGTGTGCGTGTGTGTGTGCGTGCGTGTGTTTATGTGTGTATGCGCATGCGTGCACTCAAGTACTTATATACCACAGCACACAAGTGGAGGTCAGAGGTCAGCTTGCAGGTGTTGGCTCTCTCCTTCCACTATCTGGGTCATACTCAGTCCTCAGGTTTGGCAGCAAGCACCTTTGCCCAGTGAGCCATTTCACCAGGGTTGTTTTGTTTCGGGGGGAGGAGTTGTTTGTTTTTTGAGACAGGGTTTTTCTGTGTACCCTTGATCACCAGTTGTTTTAATCAGACTATCAGAGCCATGATTCTTGAAAAAGGAACTTTAAGAATGAAAGGCAACAGATGGATACAGTTTCATAAGACATCATCTCAATTTTGTGTTTGGAAAAAAAAATGTAAATTTTTCTTAATAAATTTCTCAGTTTTAGTATTTTGTTATAGTGACAGAAAATGGATTAATACAAATGTCTAAATCAAAGGCCAGGTATGATGCCACATGCCTTTAATCCCAGCATGAGGGAGGCAGAGGCAGGAGGATCTCTGTGAATTGGATGCTATCCTGATCTGCATAGTGAGACCTTGTCTCAATAGTCAAAACAACAACAGCAACCAGGTCCCTTCATTCTACAGATGTTAAAATTAATCGTAACAATATTTAATAAAATAGAACAGTAAACAGACCTTATTTGCTACATACCAGCCTCTCTTGCAGCTACAATCTAGCCAGGGAGATATAAGAATACATGGTATTTGCACTTATTCAGTACTTGCATAAAGTCGTATGAAATGCATTTTCTTTCCTTCTTCTGCTATCCTACTGTCTGGAATAGCCAGGATGATAGGCTGCAGGTCCAGCAGCCACATGAGCATGGACTACAGACAGCAGGAAAACAAACAGAAAGATTCTAGCCTGGGTGTCCAACGGCCACCATTAATAAACCTATCCTAAATTATCTGCCCTCAGACTTGCTGTTTCATGATAGATAAATCAACTTCTACGTTTACAGCAGCTTTTCTTTGGAAGCTTGCTATTGTGACCAGACCAAGTTAAACCTGGAAATGTGGATTAGCACATATCCCCTAGTGACAATATAGACCAAGAGAGAGTCGGACAGCCCAGGAAGCATCTAGTTTCCCATGGCAGCAACGTTGCTCTATCTGGTACCTTTACCTGGATCCTTAGTCACTGTCCCTCCTGCACCTTGGATCAGAACCCTGTAAGTCTTAGGACAGTACTTTTGATAGAGATTTTCCACCAGAGTGTTGCTTCCTCTAACTACAGTCTTGCCCTCTTTATTCATATAGTTCCACAAATGCAGTGCATAGGAGTTATTAAAGGTAGGCTTTGTGTCCCACACTTGGTAGTAGCGCCTCCATGAAGGATAAGGGATGGGGTAAAATCTCTGGGGATGAAGAAAGGAAATATTCAAACACTTCAGGTCACCCAACCCTTGGAAGTCTTTAAGTCTACACCACACCCTTAACATCCTTGTCATCAATTGGGGACCTTGGTTGCCCCAAATGCCTGAGTTATAGTGCTCAACGAAGTTCTCCATACAGGCCCATAGAAAGGGGTGGTGGGGAAGGAACCCAAATACCCCATTACTGGACTGTCGAGAGCCCTGGGCTGCCAAGAAGTTCTCCTCCGGGATGGGTCTGATGGAGATGACATCAGTGTCCATGTAGATACCACCGTACTTCCAGATGATGGCCAGGCGGGATGCATCAGAGCTGACATGGAGCCAGTGTTTCTCTGTTCTGCTGTTGATCTATGGGAACAGGTACAAATGAACCCCCAAACACGAAGGTTGGCTAGGAAAGAATGCAACAAGCTGATTCCCCAAAACCTATTTGACTGCAAGCCAAACTGTAAAATTTTCAATCTACCTTTACCGCCACCCCAAAAATTTTCCCTGAAGAGTTTGTAGCAATTAGCAGCAATGCAAAGATTTTTTTTAGCAGCCATTAAAGATGTCAAAAAGAAAAATTATTTTCTTTCATCAAAGGAGTGGAAAAATAGATGTGAAATTCATCTGGAATTTCACATTGAGCAGTGAGTGTGTCATTCTTCCACGTGGGTTACACTAATCACAAATACAAAACTGTGAAGGATGTTTTTTTTTTAAGTCCTCAAAATGTGGAAGATTGATACTTAGAAAAAAAGTCAACACTAGTTAAGATATGGGGGGGGGGATCTGAGGATACATGTATGTATGTGCCTTTGTTTGCTTGGAAGGTCCTTCAATGAAGTTCACTGAGCATCTACTTACTGTGCACTGAGCACTGCTAAAAAACACAGCAGCAAACCAACAGGCAAGCGTCCCCACTGGGAGGAGATATGACACATACTGCATACATGTGGATAGGGACTATGAAAGGAACAGAAAGACCAGGTGAGGGGATGACTGAGGGGGCGAGAGGGTGCACAATGTGACATTAGGTTTTAGCAGAAACTTGCATGCAGATGTGTGCCCCTCAGACACATCTGGGAGAAAGTTCTAAGTGGAGCAGTCAACAAGTGCAAGGGCCCTAAGTCAGAAGCATATTGGCTCCAGGCCGAAGCAGAGTGGCCAATCCTGACACTATTAATGATACCCTGCTATGCTTGCAGATAGAGCCTGGCACAACTGTCATCTGAGAAGCTTCATCCAGCAGCAGACAGAAAGAGAGGCAGAGACCCACAGCCAAATATTAGGAGAAGCTCTGGGAGTCTTGTTGAAGAGTTCTGCCGGGGGTGGGGGTGGGGTGTTGAGGGAGCCAGAAGGGTCAAGGAAACCACAAGGAGGCCTACAGAGTCAACTAACCTGGGCTCATGGGGCTCACAGAGACTAAACCACCAACCAAGGAGCATGCAAGGGCTAAACCTAGACCCCCTACACGTATGTAACAGGTGTGCAACTTGGTCTTCATGTGGGTCCCCTACCAATTGGAGTGAAGGCTGTTTCTGACACTGTTGCCTGCCTTTGGATCCCTTTTCCTTAGCTGGGCTGCCTTGTCTGGCCTCAGTGGGAGAGGATGTACCTAGTCCTGCTGCAACTTGATGTGGCAGGGCAGGCTGGCACCCATGGGGGGCTCTCCACTTCTCTGAGGAGAAGGGAAGGGGGAAATAGAGGGAGAGGGTTGTGAGGGTTGGACTAGGAGGAGAGGAGGGAGGGGAACTATAATAATCAAGATGTAAAGTGAACTGATTAATTAGTTAATTAATGAATGAAAGAAAAGATTCTACTATGAAGAACAGAAGCAAACTAACAAAAGTCTTTGTAGAAAACCTCACAGTTACAGAAAACCATTTACAATTCCTGAAACCTCAGAAACAGCAATAGCCAGCATGTATCAGTGATCATTCTGAGAGTACTTTGTAATCTATGCAAATCCTCACAGATGGGATGAATGCTCATTCTAAGTTTCGAATGAGAAAACGAGGGACCCAATGCTTTTGTCATTTGTCCCCAGGCATGGGGATGGGGTGGGGGTGGGGTAAACATCTTATCTCCAGATATTCACTCATTCACAAGAGACTACATTTTAGTAAATATCAGTATAACGGGATCGTAAGGATTGTGGCTGAACAAAGAGACATAGAACACCAGAAGCCTCAGAGAGGCTGAAGAGAAACCCTGCCTCAGAGAGGCTGAAGAGAAGCCCTGCCTCAGAGAGGCTAAAGAGAAGTCCTGCCTTGGATGTGAGCTTCCGACTGCTGTCCACCTGAGACAGTGTGAGTGGAGGAAGGGCTGAGAACAATGAACATGCTGGTTCTGGGCTTCTTCAAGAGTTCCAACTGCCTGCAGGGTTCTCGCAGCAAACCCAGCAGCCCTTAGGAAATGATGGCACAACGGATCTTCTCTAACATGTGCCCCCATCTCTCTCCGGGCCCATCTGGGACAGAACATGCCATGGCCCAGTTCCCTCAAGAGTATCATGGTATGAAAGCTATGGTTACACACTCCAGCACAGAGTCCTACAGACTCAGATGGAGCGGGTGCCTAAGGGATCTGCACCTCAGGGTTCGCTTTGCTCCTAAAATCTAACATGACATAAAATCTAGATCCATCTTAGCACAACCCAAGGTTTGCTCCAAAGGATTTTAGTTCCAAGATATTATTTCTGTATCACACTGAAAGAGGGTTCTAAATAGAGCTAAGGTTTCCTTGGATCAGAACTATATGAGGTTTGTTTGTTTGTTTGTTTGTTTGTTTTCAATTTATTTATTTTATGTGTATGAGTGCACTGTAACTGTCTTCAGATATACCAGAAGAGGGTATCGGATCCCATTACAGATGATTGTAAGCCACCATGTGGTTGCCAGAAATTGAACTCAGGACCTCTGGAAGAGCAGTCAGTGTTCTTAACTGCTGGGCCATCTCTCCAGCCCTCATAATGAGGTTTTACTATTTTTTAAAAATAGGGTCTCACTATGTAGCCCTGGCTGTCCTGAAACTCTAGCTGTAAACCAGACTTGCCTCAAAGTCCTCCTGACTCTGCCTCCCAAGTGCCACGACCAAATGCATGTGCCTCCACCAGCTAGCTGGATCTTCTTCTTAAGTAATTCATCTGTGAGAAGATGTAGCGTGCACCATCTCCCAAAATAATAAGCTTTGAGATTACTTTTCCCAAGGAGCAAAATACAGTTTAGATGAGAACAGTCTAGCTCAGTTAAGGGGTAAGTTGTGCAGTTCTGAGGCATCCTCCAGCAGCTAAGAGCCACAGGGACCAAGCTATCTGTCTCCTCTATTCCTGGCACCTGCCTTCCTGGCCTGTTACATGCCCTGATGTTCCTGGGACAGTCACACCCACTTTCCAGAAACCCTGGCTGCCAATACTAGCAGCAGATGAGCACTTAATACACCTGAGTTACTCCACTTCCTCCTGGCCAGTCCCAGTTTGACATTTTCAGTCTCTTATAACAGATGGGACCTTAGCCTCTAAAAGTTACTGGAACCCTAAAGAGAAACTGCTCCTCAGAAGCTGCCCTCTACCCCAACCCCTGCCAGCCTAATCTACTAGAAGGGTCTCAGCAGTCTTAGAGCTTAGTCTGACTAAAAAGACAGCAACTAGCTTCAAGCCTGCCAGTCGCATACCAACCCACCAGAGCCCAGTTATTGGGGCAAGACAGGGCAGGGGAGGAGAGGGTTTTTTTTTTTTCTCCTATATGACTACGCTGTAGTAGGCTGAATAATGACCACCCAAAGACATCAGGCCCTGATTCCTGGAACCTGTAAATATGGGGTAAGGATCTTTGCAGATGTAATTAAGTTAAGGACATTGAGATGAGGTGATGATCCTGGATTACCTTGATGGGTCCTTGAAAATATCACAGATGTCATTTAAAGAGTGAGGTGGGTGGAGACGCTACACACACAAAGGCAAAGGGAGTTTGAAGAAGGAGGCAGCTAGCGGACGGATGGGCTCCAGGCCAAGGAACAGCTTGGCTACCAGAGGCTTATATATAAAAAAAAGGGACAGTCCTGCCACACAGCCCCTGTGGCTTCCAGAGCTGAGAGGGTAAATACAAGCCAAAGATCAAGTGTTAGAGGAGCCCTTGTAAGTTAACACAACGACAGATACAATAACCTCTCTTTTGCTACTTGGCTCACAAAGCTTAAATATTTGCAGACGTTTGGTCCAGGGTGAGTTAGAATTTAGATAGAACTTCACTACGGCAAGTGGATGTTATGACACCAACTTTTAAATTATTTCTGTTTTTAAGAATAACTTTCTTTATAAGAGCAACATTTTTGAAAGTCGCTTCTCTTTCAGTCATATTCAAGTGTCTGTTGTAAACATACAGTCTCTTTAGGTTTTTTGTTGTTTGTTGGTTGCAGTGGGGAGGTGGGGGCTTGATTTGTCTTTGATTTCTATAATTTTTTTTGTTGATTTTTGATTTTTTGTTAAATCTCAAGTAGCCCAGGCTAGCCTACAACTTGCTATGAAGCGAAAGATGACTTTAAATCCATGATCTCCGTATTTCTGACTCTCAAGTAGTGGGTTTACTGGTGTGTCTGCCATGAAGGCTTCCTTGGTTCTTTTTAATGCTGCAGTCGGTTGAGTGGAGAGGACTCTTTCATTCCAGGTTGTCTTATTCTTTCCATGTGACTTCAGTGAAAAGCTCAGTTAAGCCCTGTCCAGTGGAGAACTGCTCTCTAATTCCCTTAAGCACCACCCAACTCCGCATCCTCTGTGAGACCAACATCATACCGAAATATTATTTCCTTGTTAACTGCATACTGCTAAGAGGAGGGCCATCAGATTCCTAGGGGTTCTGGGAGCTTCTCCACCATCTCAATCCAACCCAATCCCATGGAGCACCACGACACCAATTCTTCCTGAAATTTAGACCTCTATCACTTTCATTTTAAATATCGCTTCATTTCTGCCTCTGGTGTTGAAAAGGTTTAACATAGGTGTGTTTTAAGTTATAATGAAAAATAAGGCCTCCATATGCCTAGAAAAGATTAAGAATCCCTTCAGTTAAGAAAAGCCTCCCATATACCAAAGAGCCTCAAAGAAACAAGCCTCGATGCAAAGGGACCAGTCCAATCGCCAGCGAGACTGAGATGTCGCTCATTTACCCGAACCAGAATGCCACAGGCTGAACTGGGCGCAAGTGGAAACCCAGTAGTCTGAGTGCTAGAGTCAACTCTTTCTGAGTCCTTGCACTCAGTTTGCCTGTCTACAGTGAGTGTACTGGACCCATTTTCTACAGGTTCTGTTTCTCCCTCCCTACACAGACTTTCTCAGTGCTTTGAATACTTACTTTGGTGTACCACGAAAACAAGGGTGTGTCTTCGAACAGTTTTTTCATGTCCAAAGGCACAAAGAAAACATTGTTAATGGCCGAGAGGAGGGAGAAGGCTGGGTAGCTGGTATTTGAAGTCAGCTGTGTGGCCTTGCTGAGTCCTTTCATGAAGAAGATGATGGGCTGCTCAGGGTAGATTTTAGCAGCAGACTCCACAGCACAGGAGACCAGTGGAGGTGGCTCTACTCTCTCGGAGGTCTCTATAAACACGATGCTTCGTCCATTCCTCAGGAGGCCTTCCAGCCCCTGTGGAGCTGTGAAAGGGGGCAGGCAAGCAAAGAAGCACTGAGACCTGAGGGTGAGCTGGTAAAGCAGACCACAGGCAAACACCAGGACCAGGGACAGGGAGAAATGAAACTCCTTCAGCATGGCCTCCAGCCCTTCCAGCCTCTCCTTCAAGCAACAGAGTTCATTAGAATTTGCCCTGGTGATCCTGACGCAGACACCCTGCAAGAAAATGAGTAGGAATATCACTTACCGGTTTAGATGAAAAAGAAAAAAAAATCCCAAGAGAAATATGATCAAGTCAAACATGACGACATTAAAAACAAATTCATCTTAGATTTAGATTTATAAAAGAAGACAGTTAATGGTTAATGTACACGCTAGCAATGCACGGTTGTCTTAACAGAAGAAAAGGAAAGCAGTCGCCAGAATATTCAGACGTAGTGGATGTCAGAATGTGGGAAATTTTGAAATGCATCCATCATTTTTAAAAAAAATTTCAAGAGGCTTTCTTAATCTGACAAATGTTACCTGCCAGAACAACACATAGATGATAATATGTAGGTAGTATATAGATGGAAATAGCCGATAATATAAAGAAATCCTAGGCAACAGTATAGAGTGACCAGCTCCTATACAGCTTGGCTGTGATAAAAGCCAGTTGTCACTTTTGCTAGTCAATACTAGTCTAACAATTCTAACCAAGTCAATGAAAGAAAAGAAAAAAAATCACAGCTATAAATATTAGAGGAGGCCAAAGTACCACCAGGTTCCCAACCATGACCACAGATGGAGAAAGTTGAATATAGTATATGTTCCAAAATCAACAGAATTCAGAAGAAAATTAACCAAGGATCTAAACTGAAGGTTAGAGGGTTACATTGTGAACACAGTTTGCAAGCAGGGAAGCTGTAGTTCCAACCTGAACCATTTGCCACCAAGTTCCAGTCTCCAGATAGGACTGTAGAGGTTTCTTCCCTGCAGAAGGTAGCTTGAACACAAGCCAACTCTGAGACAGCAGGAATCTCAGTTCTTAAAAGGCTCATTTTTTTTTTTTTTGACTTCCACATAACTCAGAAAACTCAAATCCAAGAGCCCAGAACTTACTTTTCAGCCAGGGACTTGCAGCTCGCCAGTATTTGAGGTCTTAGAAGTAAGGACACGTTTTTCCTGTATACATTCTGATAACTCACTGCCCAATCTTCCAATTCAACCACACAGAGGAAAGCAACTTATTGGCAGAAGATTAAGACTAAACATAAGAACTCCCTAGGAAGCCCCTCCCTTCCCTAAGCTCCTCCCCCCATACACCCTAAAGTTGCTATACGGAGGCAATAGGAGTTCACAAGATTTTTTAGATAAACCACACACTTGACAAGCCTGTTTGGGGCTCTATCATGGGGGCTCCAAGATAATCCTCTCAAGTGAAGGAAACTGTTTGAGAGTGTGATGCTGGCGCCAGTACATCCTGTACCTGCTCAGTTCAACTTAAATCAAACTCATAGGCAGAGATGTGAAAGGTTCTTCCTGGGACAATCTGTAATTTGACCAAGATTTCTCCTTTGCAATCATGATGAAAAGATTTGATTAAAAGAAAAGAAAGACCATTTGTTCATCAAAGCAATGGACAAACTCCAGTAGCCTAAAGGCCTAAAGATATACAATGAGAACAGACTCTCCAGTGTCAGCTACAGTGGCTGCAGGAGAGGTCTTTCTTTTTCCCTTGATAGACCCTTGTGGAGTAGAATCCTTCTCTTACTCTCACAAAGTCACCTGATAACCCACAACTAGTGTGGGCTCCCTCAAGGTATCTTCAACCTCCATGGTCTAGCCCCATGGTCCCTCTTCTAAACTATTCTCTGCTCACCTACCCTCAGTCCAGAGCTTTCTCTCAGGCAAAAACAGGCTCACCTGGATGCTATGATCAGTGAGGTGCCCTACTGAACAGATTGTGGATCCAGTCCTACATTAAGAGAATTGAAGCTGTCACATTTATTGGTATCTCTGGGTTTCTTGGTCTGAGCATTCCCAGGACTAGCTCTTGGATCTCCACATGCTCCCACTTCGGGGACTGGATTTCTTCTGTGTATCTGATCAGCTCTGGGATCAGGGTACTCTGGCATCTGTCAAGAGTTCCTGGAGTTGTGTAAAAGTGGGTGTTCTTTCCTACAAATAAGAGGGAAGGTTAGTGTTCCTGCTACTTGTTTGGGGCAAACTAGAGAGCTGGGTTTGTGGAAGAGTTATATTCCTTGTGTCTATGTAGATCTAGAAGTTGGTACGAAGGCCTAAACAAAAGAGCTAATGTTCAAGGCATAAAGTAGTGTAGTCAGTGGTCTGTTCAGTGGGGATGGAGATGAGTTTGAATGATGCAGTAAAGTCCCAAGCCTCACAAGTAGGACCTGCTGACCAAGAACCAGGGAGAGTGGTAGACACCTCTATCTATCACAGGCTGACTCTAGGACAAGCAATAGGACCTGTGGGAAGTACAGAAAATAACCTACTTCAGGCTTGCCATGGGGATGAAACGGTTAAAGAAGCAACTCTAGCTTCCCACCAGGAAGAAGAGGAAAGACAATGTTAATGAAGATGGAGTCCAACAGACTGGGACAGACAGACTGGAACAGATTGGTGTACACTGATGATCCCAGCGCTGGAAGGTCATGGCAGGAGGATCAGGAGTTGAGTGTTAGCTTCAATCATACGGCAAGTTCGGGGCCAGCCTGAGGGACATGAGACTTTGCCTCAAAAAAACAAAACAAAAATTAAGGTAGATGGTATTTGGACTCCTTGATAAAAACATAAAGCGGTCTCCTCACTGGGTAAAAATAATTTTTTAATTTATGAATGAAGTTTGCATCACAGTGAGCCTTTCAGGGATAAATCCTTGCCCTCTGTGAATCAGTGCCATGTGTCCAAAAAGCCAATCACAGGTACCTGGGAAATGTTTGTATCACTACTTGATGCCCTTCCCCATCTTCCTGAGAAGGCCTCCTGTGATTCGCAGTCCATGGAACTTCCAAGGATGAGTAGCCAACACATCTAGCCAACACAGCCAGTGTGTCTATTCAGGCCCAGGCCACAGCAGAGGCTCTTAACTCAGACTTCATAGATGCCCTAGCATCTGCAAGGATGGGTTTCAGGAGGTCATCCAGGGGACTATAATTGGCATTAAACTTGGATGTCACTTACCAAGACTCTCTTACTTATCACTTTCAAAAAAAAAATGCTCTAGAGATCAACCTCCCTGTCCCCAGATACTGTTTTCAAAATGTCTTCTTTTTTTTTTTTTTTCACTACAGAATCTCAGGCTTTCCCAAACTCTGCAAGCAATCCCTAGAACCCCCAGTGTGAACATCTGAAAGAAATGTCCAGAGGGCACCTGGACTTTGAGCAGCAGATGTGTTGGGATAGCCTAGTGAGAGTCACCTACGTTACCTGCCTTCCTAGAAACTTCTGCCTTGTGCAAAAGAATTCTTTCCCCACTAGCCAGCATGTAAGCCAGACCCAGTCAACCCAACAGACTATGGAGCCTGAGTAACAGTCTTGGTTAGTAAGGTCTTGGGGAACGTAGACCAGTATGGCCCTAAATATATTAACCAGATAGGAAAAAAAGTCTGAATCCAGTGTTATTTCTATTCCTACTTATGAGGCTGTTTCTTGGATCTTGAAGTTATTTTTTCTTTTCTTTTTGTCTTCTTCCTCTCTTTCTTTCTTCCTTTCTTTCTTCCTTCCTTTCTTTCTTTCTTTCTTTCCTTCTTTCTTTCTTTCTTTCTTTCTTTCTTTCTTTCTTCTTTTAAAAACAAAGTATGACATTTTTCACAGACTTATAGTTAATAATTCTGGTCCCTTTACATTGTTCTTATTCATTGTTTTAGAATCATGTTTTCAGTCCTGTTTTATACTCAATTTCTGAGTTTCCACAGGAATTTGAATATCAATTAAAACATTAAACAATCAAAAAAAATAAAAAAAATAAAACCAAAAAAAAAAAAATAAAAACAAAGTAAAGAGGAAAACCATGGAATTAAAAGGGAGCTTTTTCAATTCATTGTCCCTATGCATGCCCTTTGATAATCTCAATTAGAAATAGTTCAGGATTTGGAGGTAAGCACCCTCTTGAATAAAGAACCTACTGTATTGGGCCAGGAGGGTTAAAAGGATCTTTAACAGTAAATGTTTATTGACTTGAATTGACCCTAAAAAGTACACTTTGCCTTCTGTAGCTTCATTGAACTCAGGTTTACTGTGAGAAGGAAATGTTTAAGCCAGCAGCACTCATCCTATTTGATTTGGCCTGTAGTGTTAACGTTCCGGTTTTTAACATATTTGTTAAGCAAGTGGGACTGATAAACTTGTTAAAACATTTAGCTACCAGCAGTGCAGAACAAATTATCCAATGAGATAGTGTGTCCACATGGTCAATTACTTTCCTCACCCAAACAAAGCTCACAGAAGGCTTTATTTGGCTGGATTGAGTAGAGGAGATGGAGATGGCTGGACACAGACCTCATCTCACCATGGAGTGAGAAACAACCAGATAGCACAGTACTTGGAAACCATTGAAGAAATAAAAAGAGAAGTGATGTAGGCTTAAGAGTTATGATGTCATGAAACCCCAAATGAGGTCAGTGACTTAATGCCATCATCCTTTTTGATGTATTTTAAACTGTCTCAGACTCCCAGTAAAATGGTCCTAGCCTTGTACTTCTGGTTTCTCTCTTCTTTATATGGGCATACCTCAGTCAAACCTGCCCCTGGGCACAAAATCTTTCAGTCAAGACTGTTTCTTGGTTTGTTTTAGAGACTATTGTATGCACGTAATTATCCCCCACACCTTTAACATTTATTTCAGATAAAACAGCTGCTGGAAGATAAGAGAAAACAAATTCCCAGCGAGCCGCTCTCTCCTGCTGACACCACTTTTTAAGGCTTTGTGGCCCAAGTCCTCTGATTCAGAGTTGAATTCTATCTTCCACAAGGGGAGTGGGAACATCTTAGACCTACCCACACCGCCCACACGGCACAGGACTGCCTGAGGGGCTGAGCACATCTCAGTCCTGTTGACAGAAACTGTTACAGGCTACTATTATGTCACAAGCACCCGCACTCCAAATTTACCTTATCTCAATGTGATGTGTTTGGAGGTCAAACTTAGAGGCGGTGTTTAGATTCAGATTAAATCTCCCTATTTTTTTCTTTTTGCAAAAGTAGCAAAATAACTTATTTGTTTCAAAGACTGTTTTTTAGCACTAGAGGATGTTAAAACTGCTTCTAAGAAATAGGCTGGGAACCAGTGAGATAGCTCAGTGGGTAAGGCATAGGCTCCAACCCTGATGATCTGTGTTCAGTCTCTGGAATCCACATGATGGAAGCAGAAAATGGACTCCTGAAGGAATTAGAACCAGGCCTCAGTGGAGAAGGATCAATCTGCGTCCATAACAGATCATGACAGCATGAGGTCTTCTATCCCTCTTTCTCCACACTTTCAGGTCTTTGGTCATGGTTGGTTGGTTGGTTGGTTGGTTGGTTGGGTTGGTTTGGTTTTTGTTTGGTGGGTGTTGTTGTTTTAATGCAGCTGGAGAGCTGTCTCCTTTCTCCTGTGGTCATTGTACACACAAGACCCCAAGTCGGAAGCCACAAAGTCACTCTCAACTCTCCTTCTATAGTATAAGCCGAGTGTGTAAACACAAGTTCACCTAGAAGCAGATACTAAGACAATGGTAACTGTGCATGGGCTTTACCTGGACACTAGTGATGGGGTCTCTTTCTTTCTTTCTTTCTTTCTTTCTTTCTTTCTTTCTTTCTTTCTTTCTTTCTTTCCTCCTTCCTTCCTTTCTTTCTTTCTTTCTGCCTCTCTCTCTCTCTCTCTCTCTCTCTCTCTCTCTCTCTCTCTCTCTC
>NW_021620534.1:668014-673838 GCF_004785775.1 Grammomys surdaster | reverse complement strand
CTCTCTCTCTCTCTCTCTCTCTCTCTCTCTCTCTCTCTCTCTCTCTCTTTCTTTCTTTTTTCCTTTGGCTTTTTAAGACAGGGTTGCTTTGTGCAACCCTGACTATCCTGGAACTTACTCTATAGACCAGACTGGCCTCAGACTCACAGAGATCCATCTGATTCTGCCTCCTGAGTTCTGGGATTAAAGACATGAGCCACAACCACCCAGCTGTGATGTGAGTTTTCAAAGTGGGCACATTGCTGAGACAGCTATCAGCTCATAAGAGTCTGGAAGAACTCTGGCAGGAAATACGGCAGGCTGCTTGACCTAAGACTGTCCTTGGCTAAGGCAGGTTCAGCCAAGTCATCAGGAAGTCCTCAAGCCAGAGTCTGGCATTACAAGGATTTTGTGTCTCCCAGTAATAGGTAGCCATCAGGGATCTCGTTATACAGTCATTGGCTGGGAATAGCCTGCAATAGGAGCCTCACAGAATCTCCCCCTGCTCTCCCCACCCTTGCCCTCTGCACCCTAGCCCACCCCTCGCCTCGGTTACACTCTCTAGTCAGAGGTCTGTGAGAAGACACTCTCATGATCACCACATGACACTCCTGGAGTTCTACATATCTACTCTCCTCCCTGGGCTCATGGAACAGTGTTTCTGTGATTCCACTTCCTCCTGAGGGAAAACAACCAGGGTAGAATTTGAGAGATCAGATCTTTTGAGTTTAGACTCCATCTTAGAGAATCTGACCTAAGGTTGAACTCAAGTTAATTAACAGGCCAGTACCAAGCACCAGTTTACACCCCCAACAAGATTTTCGTCTAGCAGCAGTTTCCAGGTTATTCCCCAACAAATCTGCACCTCCAGGTTATAAGCCTGCCCTGAAACTTCACTTCCTAACAACTACCAATCAGAAGAAAAACAAAAGTTAAGTTTATGGTTTGGCTCCCAGCACCAGCCAAGTATGTTAAAGGCCACAATGACCCCAATCAGATGTGGACCAGGCTAGATACCCCTTTCTTGCCTCTATAAATGCTTGCCTGAAACTGGGCTAGGGGATCCCCTCCCATTCTGGTTTGTCAGAGCTGATGATGTGGCCCAAACTCCAGCTTAAATAAAGAGATTCTAATGGGATTACGTCGTCGGATTCGGCTCCTTGGTGGTCTTTTGGGTTCATGTACTGGCTGGTTTTGTGTGTCAACTTGACACAAGCTGGAGTCATCACAGAGAAAGGAGCCTCCCTTGAGGAAATGCCTCCATGAGATCCAGCTGTAAGGCATTTTCTCAATTAGTGATCAAGGCGGGGAGGGCCCATTGTGGGTGGTGCCATCCTTGGGCTGGTAGTCCTGGGTTCTATAAGAAAGCAAGCTGAGCAAGCCAGTAAGTGACATCCCTCCATGACCTCTGCATCAGCTTCTGCTTCCTGACTTGCTTGCATTCCAGTCCTGACTTCCTTTGATGAACAGCAATGTGGAAGTGTAAGCTAAATAAACCCTTTCCTCCCCAACTTGCTTCTTGGTCATGATGTTTGTACAGAAATAGAAACCCTTACTAACCCTTACAGTTCACAAATGTTTCTTGGCATGACAAATTTAGTAAGATGGATTGTAGTCCACTCTCATCTTGTCGACATTGAAAGCCTGAACTCATTATCTCCCTCCCAACTACGCATGTGTTCAGGTGGCTTACTTGACGCATAGCTTGCCTTCCTGCAATGTCTGATGCTTGACAACCATCCCTTTCTAGTTCACAGTTGCCATTTACCTGTCTACTCCTGGAGGCACCAAATTTGATCTCCTAGATTGTATATGCATTTCTTCTTGCTGCTGTTAGGTAAAACAGACTCACTCTCACCTGCTGATGAAAATTGATAACCTCCACTATTGTAACATCTCTTTTTATACTCTGGTCCCTGAACACAAGACATCCAATCTGTGAACCGGTGGAACCCTTGCATTGTCACCTGACAGAATTCTTCCCTGTTTGGGACTAGAATCTCTAGCATCGATGAGCTCAAAGTTTCAGTGACAATAACGATGAAGTTTCCACTAGGTCATTAGGAGTGACTGTCAGTAGGGAAGCTCTTGTTTATAGCTCCTTGCTTGCTGGATCCTTCCTATTAATTACAAAGTACTATATACAGATATCTGAATTGACATTACAATACTGCTTCCTGAATGATGACATCCTATTTTTTCAGTGGTTTTCCCCAAACCAGCATGGCAGCTGTTAGACCACTCCACAAAGTTGCCTCAGTTTCGTATAACTCGAGATAGAAAAACCAATGGATCCCATCGTCACAGGCTCACTCCTGTAACTCCACCATAGTAAGGTAATGGCAAATTCTGAGCCCCGTGAGATTCCATGCTTATCAACCAAGCTGTCCACAAGCACCAGACAATGATTCCTTTGAGGCTTTGCAGGCAGGGGAGCAAACATAGACATGGAAATTTCATCCTCAGAGAGGATGAGCCATTAGCTTTCCCAGTGTATGATAGTTTCCTTTATGTACCAACTTAACTAGGCTAAGAGGTGCTCAGAGAGCTGGTAATCCTTATTTATGTCTGTTCCTGAGGGTACTTCCAGAAGAAATTAGCATTTGAATCAGTAAGGATCTACCCTTACAGAATGTGTGAGCACCATCCAATCTGCCGAAGGCCTGAGCAAAAAAAGGCTTTAGAGTGAATGTACCTCCCTCCCTTCTTGAGCTGAGACATTCAAATTCTTCTTCCACTGGACATCAAAACATCTGGTTCTTGGGTGATCAGACTCAGACTTCCCTAGTTTCCCCCACCCATAATCTTGGTCCATTTTACTTAGACTGAATTACATACAAGTATTCTCTGAAGCTTGCAGACAGCAGGTTTGTGGGTCTTCTTGATTTCCACATGTTTCTGAGACAATCCCCTCTTGTTTATCATCTGTCTGTTTATATATATATATATATATGTATATATATATATATATATCTTCTATCTGTATGTTTGTCTATCATTTACCTATAATCTATGTGTATATTTGTCAATCTATCTACTTATCTACCTTCTATCATCTATCTGTATGTTTGTCTGCCTATCTATCATCTATGTTTGTCTATCTATCTTCTATCATCTATCAATATGTTTGTCTACCTGTCTATCATCTATCATATCTATCTATCTATCTATCTATCTATCTACCTATCTATCTGTCATCTATATATCTACCTACCCACAAGCCTATCAACCATTGGACCTATCTCTCTGGAGAACAAATAACTAACAGAAGAGACCTAAAGTAATTACCAACCTTCACTCTTAAGTAACCATTTGGTTTTCTCAGTAAATATTTCCATTTCTAGGACTTAGCATTGATCTCTGTCTCTGATAATGGAGACAGTCAGGAGCAGTAGGTAGGTAGGAGTTACTGTTGGGCTGCTGAGTTCATTCATACCTGGCTTCAGCATTTTCCATGATAGCTATGCCATTCATTTTGCTTATCACACCGGTTCCAGATGGTGACTATGGCTACTGAAGGCAGAAACAATTCCAAAGACTTACCTAGCCTTAGAATACAGAGAAGTGAATGAAGCATTAGGAAACAGGTTTTTTAAACTGTGACTGGATGGAACATATTCTTGGAAGACATTTTTAAAAAGGAAATAAAGGGAAAGGAAGAGAAAGGTGCGAAAAGAGAAAGGAGGTAAAAGGGGGGAAATAAACAGCAGGAAGAGAAGACTCCAGGGCAAAGATCAAAAAATCTGGGAGCAAAGAGTACAAACCATTAGAGAAAGGCACTGGTCCAAAATCGGGATATGACACACATGTAAATTTCACTTGAAAGATCCCAAGAGGATATTTTTAGTCTATCCAAATCAACATATCAGAACAGGCAGAATGACTAAACTGCAAAACCAAACTGTCACCAGCAACATTTGAAACAAAACTAGGCGACAGAGTATCCCTGTAGACCCCAGATACAAGTGGATGATGACAAGCCACCAACGCCCCCAAGAACTCCCAGCTCGCAGCTCATCTAGGGAGAGCAGAGATCAGAGACATGATGGTGAAGAGGGGAAAACACAAAATGTCTGACTGATACCATGAGAAAGGCACAGGAGAGTAACAGGAAATCAGTGTTGATGCTGTCTCTAAATGAAGAAATAAAATGTAAAGAACCATAATCAGATCCACTGTGTGACAATTAGAATGGCCAAATTACAGAACACGGACAATATGGAAGACGGGTGAGTATGTTTCTGGGTCTGAAAGTGGAACAGCCATTTTGGAAGGCAGTTGGCTGTTACACATGGTCTAGTGACTATGCCTTGATATGAATGCATAGGAGCTGAATGCTTATGTCAACATAAGAACATGAATGTATTTCTGCACACCTGAATATTTCTGCACACTGTATAGTTCTAATTACACGGTCTTCTGGAGAAGACAGAGATACAAAGGGAATGAAGAACTCTGGAGTTGTCAGGACTTGAGGGATAGGGGAACAAATAGGCAGGGGACAGGGTTTTTTGATTGGAGAAATCATGCTATACTGTTGGATATGGATCGCTATACATTTGTCTTAATCCCTAGCATCTGTAGTAAATTCAGACTGGAGAGATGGCTCAGATGCTAAGAGCACTGGCTGCTCTTCCAAAGGATCTAGGTTCAAATCCCACAATCATACACCAGTTCCCAACAGTCTTATAATTCCGGTTCCAAGAGATCTGACACTCTCACACAGGTATACATAGAGACAGAACCCCAATGTAAATTTTAAAAAATTATTTAAAAAAAAAGGCTTAGATGATAATGAGGTATATATGTAGACCTGGCAATCATAACAAAGCATCACTCCGGGAAGGAATAATTTTTACTATATCTGTTTTTCAATTATTTGAGAATTTTATTCAACATTAGATACAAGTATTTTGATTATATTAGTCTTCTGTTCCTCTCTCCAACTTTCTTCCCATCCCCCTCCCAACTTCCTATCCTTTTTCTTTTTATATAGTCTACTGAGTTTAGTTAGTGTTGTTTATATATGTATGTTGTGGATTCTAATGCTATTTGTATTAATTCGGCTCCCAAAATCACACGGGAACCTGTAGTCTGCCTGGAGGACGCTGAGGGTCCCTGCCGCCAGTTGGCTCTAATTGGTAAATAAAGTTGCCGATGGCCAATGGCTGGGCAGGGAGATAGAGGTGGGACTTTGAGGTTCCTGGGCAAGGAATGGGAGGGAGGGGAAGAATCGGCTTTTCCAGGGAGGATGGGAATGGGGGGTTGGGAAGTGGGCTGAGAGGCGGGTTGGGTAGGGGGAAGAAGGTCCTGGCCTGAGAAGCCTGAAAGCTGCAGGAGAGAAAGTACACAACCAGGTAAGAATCAGGGAAGAGTGGACCCAGGGGTCACTCCCTTGATTGAGTCTGAGATAGAGTAAGACTCTGGCAAGCCTTAGCTTACCGGAGACCCCCTGAGTGAACCACTCAGAGAATCAATGCAAAAAGCAAGAGGAATCTTAATGATCCAAGGCACTGGGGTCGTCCTACACAGAAGGTGGAGTGGTGACCCCGACAGCCCATTTGATCAGTTTTTATACAGTTTAAGGGGTAGACTAGAGAAACAGCAACTAGGCACAATATGATTGGCAGAACAGTGTGACTTTTAAACTGATTGGTCCTTAGGGAATGAGGTGGCAGGGACTTCTCTTGTCTGTAGGTGGCCAAAGGTCCATCTTGTGGAATGTGCCCATGTGGTCTGGACCTCCCCCACCTGCAGGTCGGTCCCCTCCCCGTGTGGTCTTAGAAATGTTAATTAGCCTCTCTCTCTCTCTCTCTCTCTCTCTCTCTCTCTCTCTCTCTCTCTC
>NW_021620534.1:609193-668004 GCF_004785775.1 Grammomys surdaster | reverse complement strand
CTCTCTCTCTCTCTCTCTCTCTCTCTCTCTCTCTCTCTCTCTCTCTCTTCTGGAGAGACAAGTGTTCCAAAGTTTCTGAGCTGACCAGGAATGTTAATTAGTCTCTCTGTTCCTGAGCTGATGCCTTCAGTAGCAGAGATAAAATATAGATTTTAGTAAGTAATAATTAAGGAATATCATAGGGGAGGTGTTAGCAATGCAGAAGTTTTGGAGTAACTCAGCTATTGAGTTGCTTAAGGCATATTAAAAATAAGGCCGTGTGTCTGTATGTGTGTGTGTGTGTGTGTGTGTGTGTGTGTGTGTGTGTGTGTTTGTCACTTGTGAATCCAAAACATTTGGGCAGTAGTGAGGAGTGCAAGCACACCCGAAGGGGAGTTTAGAGCTGAATAATATTCTTCATATGTGTGGGTATGGGCCATCACCGGGACCATGGTGAACTTACCAGAGACCAAACCCTTAAACAAACAAACAAACAAACAAACAAACAAACTGGCTCCATGAGGAGAGCAACAATACCAACCAAGCAGAGCTCCCAGGGTCTAAACCACCAGCCTGGAAGCACTTAGGGAGGGATCCATGGCTCCAACTGTATATGTAGGGGAGGATGGCCTTGTCGGGCATAGATGGGAGAGGAGATCCTTGGTCTCATGAAGGCTGGATGCCAAGTGTGAGGGAATTCGAGGATGGGGAGGTGGAAGTTGGGGGTAGGTGCAGGCACATGCTCATAGAAGCAAGAGGAGGGCGGATGGGATAGGAAGTTCCTGGGTGGTGGGGGATGGGGTAAGGGGATAACATCTGAAATGTAAGTAAAATATCCAATAAAAAAAATTTTTTTTGAAAACTGGCTCTCATTTCCCCTAGGAGCCATGAGCTGTCAATTGCTCTCCTCAGGTAGGGGTGGGGTCACCTGTGTCTCTCTCCAAATCGTGCTAGAATGTTGACTAGCTTGATCCTATATAGATCTTGTGCAGGCAACCACAGGTGCTGCTGTTTCTGATTCCTGTC
Organism: Grammomys surdaster; assembly: GCF_004785775.1. Lineage (NCBI taxonomy): Eukaryota > Metazoa > Chordata > Mammalia > Rodentia > Muridae > Grammomys > Grammomys surdaster. Next base: position 666,999 of record NW_021620534.1, on the reverse strand, counting down.
ATGTCTGGAAAACGCAGTTTTATCCCAGTCCTCCTACACTTGTGTTTCTTTCTTAAAATCTTTCCATCCTATCTTCCACAATGCTTTCTGGATCCTGCGATATGTTATAACAGAGAAAGCTATGCATGTGTACATAAAGAATCTTTGTACTTTCCTCTCAGTTTTACTGTGACCCTAACTAACACTGTCTAAATTTCTTTTAAGAAAGAAAGAAAGAAAGAAAGAAAGAAAGAAAGAAAGAAAGAAGGAAAGAAAGAAAAAAGGAAAGAAAAGACAAAAAGAAAAAAAAAAAAGACTGGCCAGGTGTGGTGGCGCGCATCTTTAATCCCAGCACTTGAGAGGCAGAGGCAGGTTGATTTCTGAGTTCAAGGCCAGCCTGGCCTACAGAGTGAGTTCCAGGACATCAAGGGCTATGTAGAAAGACCCTATCTCAAAAGCCTAAAATAAATAAATGTTAATGAATTTTAAAAATACAATTAGAGGGGGAAATGTGTATCATATACAAAGGAACAAAGATACAGATAGTAGGAGATTTTTTACCCCAAAAACTGATATAAAAGAATACTAACGAAGTAACATTTTATGGTACTAAATAGCAACTAAACTCATCCCCTGCTTGAAAAAACAAAAACAAGAACACACAAAAATCCTTTTAAAATAGAAGACCAAACAAAGGTTTCGTTTAGATCTACAAATGCTGAGTTTATCATCAACATGGGTCCACTATAAGAAATGTTATAGATTAGGTCCTTTGAGCCAAAGAATAATTGTCCCAGGAGATATGGAGGTGAGCTAAGGAATGCAAACACCAGAATCATTAACTGCTTGAGTAAATATACATATTTTTAAAGACTCTAAAACCACTACAATATAATTTGCTACTTGAATACAATCAAAACCACACCATGTAGAGTCTATAACACAAATAAAAGTAAAATATGCTGGGTGAGGTAGTGCATTCTTGTAATCTAAGCACTGGGGAGCCGGAAGCACACACACATGTATTGGGGTTTTGAGGCCAATCTGCATTGCAAAGCAAGATGTTGAATCAAAGAAAAACATGATTAAGCTGAATAAGGTCCCATAGGGTAACAATGGAGATATACTACTGTAGCACTCTTATGTTATGTGTGAAGTAGCAGTACCTAGAAAGAAACAATATGATTATAATTTAATAATGCATACTGCAATCCCTGAAGAATCCACTAAAATCACACAACAGAGCTCATAGCCAGAAAAGGATGTGGAGGATGAATGACCCAAAAAAAAAAAAAAAGAATTGTTCAAAAAAAAAAAAGGCTAGAGAAGGAAGAAATGGAAAATAACAACAGATATGAAAGAAATTAAGGGTTTTTAAAATACTCACACCCACTATACATACCAAACACACATATGAATATCAAAAAATCATTCCTAACAATAAGCAAAATATCAAAATAGAAGGAAAATTTGCTACTGTGATGTTGCTGTGTTGTTCTGAGATTTCTCTGAGTAACATGGGCTAACGTACATGGGGTACTCATGGGGTATTCATGGGGTACTCTACTCCTGTTATTTTTCTAGGTCCTTGAAAATCAGGATGGGGAGTTCGGAAGACAGAAATTCTGAAGTATTCTGAAAGAGGTTAAGTTAAGCGTGGTACTCCTGAATTAAAATGAGACTACCACCAGGCCAGGCATGGAGATACACACCTATGATCTGCAATATAACTTCAGACAAAAAGGTAAGAAAGCACGTGACACCTTACCTAACAGCCCAGGAATCACCTAAACAAAGCAAGGCATTCTGCTTTAAAAGATGTGCTAACCACAGTTGATTGAAGTTTTAACTGGTCTTCAAATAATCTGGCTGACCTGGAACTGACTATGAAGACCAGGCTGACCTTGAATTTATAGAAATCTACCTGTCTGTGCCTCCTGAGTACTACGACTAAAGGTATGCATTATGGTCCACCATAAGGATTTTTTTTTTTTTTTTTTTTTTTTTTTTTGGTTTTTCGAGACAGGGTTTCTCTGTGTAGCCCTGGCTGTCCTGGAACTCACTCTGTAGACCAGGCTAGCCTCGAACTCTCGAACTCAGAAATCCGCCTGCCTCTGCCTCCCAAGTGCTGGGATTAAAGGCGTGCGCCACCACCGCCCGGCTCTCATAAGGATTTTTTTAAAGCTAATAGACTAGCTCTGAGTTGTGCAGGGAAACAAATAGCTACCTTTAAAACTAAAAAAAAATATTAATCTCCAATATAACATTATATCATTACTGAATATAAAAGTAATATTGAAGCTGGGCAGTAGTGGTGAACACCAGAGGCAGAGGCAGGCAAGTCTCTGAGTTCAAGATCAACCTGGTCTACAGAGTAAGTTCCAATTCAGGCAGGGCTACACAGAGAAACCCTGTCTCAAAAAACAAATGAACAACCTATGATTGAATTAGAAGATTACTACTTTGCCACCACACAATGAACACACACACACACACCAAAAAAACATATACTTTTTGCCTCCTGATGGAGGAACACAGGACCACTATTGGTTATTTTTTTTTAAGATTTATTTATTTATTTTATAAATACCAGTACATGATCGCTGTCTTCAGACACACCAGAAGAGGGCATCAAATCCCACTACAGATGATTTTGAGTCACCATGTGGTTGCTGAGAATCGAACTCAGGACCTCTGGAAGAGCTGTCAGTGCTCTTAACCACTGAGCCATCTCTCTAGCCCTATTGGTTATTTTCAAAGAGAATTTACCTTTCACCCAAGAAAACCTGGGATTGCAAAGGTAGTTTGTAGGAAATATAGAAAATAAAGTCCTAGAATCTTTATCTGGAAAAAAATGTTTTTTTACAGAAACAAAACAAATCTATAGTAGCGATCTTGAAGGTTGAAAGATATTTGAAAGACATGACAATATTTCAATGAACAAGTCTACTATATCTAGGATTGCCCAAGGGAGAGAAACTACAAGGAAGGACAAGGAAGTGGTTGTTCTTCAGAATGGGGTGGAAGATCCTTTGGGAGGAGGGAAGGGTTGAAATGAGGAGGTACATTTGCAGGACTGCTGGAATGACTGGTAACTTCCAGACATCCAGGGTGGCTGAGTCATAATTACAGGGGTGTTCATGTACGAAAGTTCATTGAAACAGGCGTTCTGTCTGGGGAATAATTGGATTGTGCATTAGTGTTTCACTATACAATTTTCCTTTATAAAATAGCCCAAAGTCCCAGTAATTACAGATTTCTTATAAGTGAGAGAGAGTGCCCACAGAAGGAAACCTATCAAAATAGCAATAGCATGTTGTTATTTGACTTTCTTTTCCAGTTTCCTGTGTTCTATAAAGTGTGTCTTTATATTGTTCTTAAAAAAAAATAGATTTAATTTTAATGAGCTATCCCAACATTCTATCAATTAAAAATGTAAGAAGTGATCAAAAAGTAAAATGATAGATTTCTTATTATATGAACACTCTGGCAAATCAATAGGAAATTAAAGTTTAACCTAAGAGGAAATCAGGTAAAAGCTATCAATAGGCATTCCAAGATTTAAAAAAAAAAAAACAAAAAAACTTCAAATAGTTTTAAATGTATTAACACAATCAGTGTCACAGGAGAGCTCATTATAGATTGCCCTGAGGGGCTGGAAAGATGGCTTCCCCATTAAGAGCACATGCTGTCTGTCTAGTGGACTTCAACAGGATTTTCTGAGAGGATAAACAAATGACTAAGAGATATGTAAATCCGGGTCCACATCATTATCAGGGCACTCCTGCTACAATAGCTATTATAAAAAAAAAGATATTCACAAAATGCCAGGTAGTTTATGCCTGCAACCCCAACTCTCCAGAGACTGAGACAGGAGGATTGCCATGGAGTTCAAGGCCACCTTGGGAAACAAAGTGAGATCCTATTTTAAAAAAAAAAAAACAAAGATTTTGAGCATTGGTAAAGGTAGAGAAAACAGACCCCCTTCCTGTTGGTTGGATGTAAATCAGCACATTCATTGTGGAAAGCAGTATGGATGCTCCTCAAGATGCTAAAACTAGAAGAAAGAGAAGAAGAAAACAGAGGAAGAAGAGAGGGGGGAAGAAGAGCAGGTGGGAATAGACAGGAGAAAGCTCCTCGGTGGCATAGCCCTCCTGCTTCACCAGGTGCTTGCTGCCCAGGTCCAGGACAATCAGGGCTGAACCTGGGCAGCACTGGCCCTTTAGCTCTTTGTCCCTTTAAATCTTTTAAGATCTTGGTGTTTGCTGATAATTTGATAAAGAAGACTGTGTGTATACCAACAATCCAAGCAACATCCGTGACACAGACACTGAACAGTTTTAGTACTGCAATTTCTGCTATGAACTCCAGTGATTCTGGCTGGTGTGTTCATACCACTGCCACCATTATCCCAGCGTCCCAGGGACACATGAGCTTGCCTAAAGGGAAGCCCATACTTACTCTGCATTGCCTTGCTGCTTCGGGGGTTTTACTAAACTATTGACTACCTCCTTTTAAGGAAGTGGTGAAGACCTCCAACTCCTCCTCTACCCTACAGTGCAGCTCCAAAAGCTACTCTTGCTACCTAGTGGCTCTGCAGTCCCTTAAAGAGACAAAGCCCTCTGAAGTACCAGCTGACAGAGTAACCACCAAAGCCCCTGGAATGGAGTCATTGAAGAGAAAGGGCTCCCGCCTGGCCTTTCAGGAGCTTGGGGTACTTCCAACCGCCATGGCTGCCCACGTGCCTGCTGCTGAAAACCATCAATGACCAGGATTCACCAAACTCCCAGTGCAGCAACTCTCCCAGTTAGAACAATCCCTTCCTACACCAGAGAACTTGACAAACACTCAAGGTAGGGGACGTTTGTAAGAGAAACATTAAGTGACTTTCAGAAGTGGTACAGCCGCTTTGCCACACTTTCAGGTACAAACCTGGGGTGAGGGGTGCCTCTTCTCCCCCACGAAAGCACCGTGTTATAGAAGACTGAGACCCTAGTTCTGGGACTCATTTCACACCCCATAACCCCTTTTCACCTACTTGCCTGTCTGAGAAATCTGTGTCTTAAAAGCCCCAAGGACTGGGGTTAGAATTGGGCTCTTGGACGATTCTAAATGACAGAGCACATTTGTGAGAGAATCTCTCGATGTCTCAGTCTTCAAGAGAAAGTTTATATTGGCCCTGAGTGAAAAAGGAAACCCTTGGGACCCTGTAAACTGTCACCTGTGACTCAGTGTCTGGGGAGCTGGCATTGGTCTAACCCTGTTGGAGGGAGAGAGACAATGAACACATTGGTAAGGACTGGTTGATCTGGCAAGTCCCAGGTGGAAGGTACACACTTGCCCATCATAGAAGAGATCTTTCCAACAGGTTCTGGCTGGCTTCAACCTGGTTCAGGTGTAGAAGAGTATATTGTGTTCTCTGTGCCCTTTAAAAAACTAAAAACGAAGTTAACAGTGCATGGGTAGGAATTCTCTCGACAAGCAAATTCTTCAGCTCTCTCCTGTTCGGTTCAAAGGAAACTCCAAAAGGCAATTCAAATATCCAAAACTTAGAACTCAACTTGAACTATAGGAGAATTTCCTCAGGAGCTTGTGAAGCTGGATCCCATATGCCAAAAGGAGTCATTTCCCTTACCTCTGGTAGAAGGGACATATGGCTACCTGTGGCATCTATCAGCATGGCAGAGCACACGCTGGCCTCCAGGCTCCCTCAGTATCACAAGCATCTGTTAGACATTTCAAAGTCCACGCAGGCATCCTAGCCCTTCTCACCCCCTCCCCTACTCTAAATCCCTCCAGATCACAGGCTTCCCTCTTCCCAGCTACTCATTCTCTTTATAAACTGCTTTTCTTACTGTTTTTTCTCTAAGCTCTGGCTCCTGATAGTCTCAGTATGTTTGCTCTCTCCCCTACGATACTCCCCTCTCTTGCGAATAGCCCTAGCCATGTCCAATCTGATGGCCATGTCCAGTCTGATGGCCATGTCCAATCTACTTCTTTTTTTTTTTTTTTTTGATCTGGACTCTCTTTTGAAAGAGTGTCTCTGGCTGTTCTCTCTCTCTCTCTCTCTCTCTCATCTACAATAAAAATCTTCCCCTTAACCGTACGATGGAGCAGTCACGTCGTCAGTTTATATATCTCCCAAGATGAGTTTCTATGAGTCTAGCTACAGTTGAGCCAGGAGGAGAGAGTGAACAGGCTTGGTGATGGTAGCTCTGGACCTTCTGTGAGCTAAGGCCTAAGCCTGACACCTGGTAGCCGTGAGCCTCCTGCACCTCTGCCCTTTGTCTATGCCCACAGGCGATTGGTGTTCCCAGCTATCCTGAGCACAATCTACAGTCTCTATGTTTCCTTGTTCCCTGGAACCAGATGGAGGACTAAGGAAGCTCTGGTCCTGTCTGGGCAAGGCAGCCTCAGGGTATGGCCGGCTCTCATATGGTATTTTCTCTTTGAGTTTGAATAAGTTGTTGCTTATACATTTTTGGTTTTAAACTAACCACTTAGAAGGAATACTTAAGTTGTCTGTGGTTCTCATGTTCCCTTCCTCCACCCCCTTTTAGAGCTGCGGACGGAACCCAGGGCCTTGCCCTTGCTAGGCAGTGCTCTACCACTGAGATAAATCCCCAAACCCAGTAATACATTTTTAAATTAGCTAATATATAACTATTTCAGAAAGCATATGAGCTTCAAAATAATCATGTTATATATAATGTATATATATACAATATTTTCCACATTTTTTTCTTAAATTTAAAACTAAGGTTCTGAGCCAAGCAGTGGTGGCACACTTCTTTAATCCCAGCATTTGGGAGGCAGAGGCAGGTGGATCTCTAGAGTTCAGGGCCGAGCTGGTCTACAAAGTAAAGCAAGTTGCAGGATAAGACAGTCAGTGCTACACAGAGAAACCCTGTCTTGAAAATCAAACCAAAACAAAAAAAGAGGTTTTAGAGAGATGGTTAAGAGTGTACTGCTCTTGCAGAAGACCCAAGTTCAGTTCCCATAATCTATATCAGGCAGCTCACAACTGCCTGTAACTCCAGTTCCAGGGGACATCTGACACTTCTGACCTCCTTGGGCACCCACACTACATGCATATTCTAATACACACACACACACACACACACACTCGCACACGCACACACACACACACATGCACACACACACGCACACACACACGCACACACACGCACACACACACACACACGCACACACACACGCACACACACACACACACACACACGCACACACACACACACGCGCACACACACACGCACACGCACACGCACACACACACGCACACACACACGCACACACACAATTTATAAAAATTTTAAAAATTCTTTTTATCAGTGCTCTACGAGAGTAGCAAGCACTCTTAACTGCTGAACATTTTCTCCAGGCCATAAAAAAATAAATCTTTAGAACAAGTGAAACAAAGTCCCATGAGAAACAAAACCTAGAGATTTTAACGTATGGACCCAGAATCATTTCTGTGATCTATTGACAAGGGCTGGGGCTGGAACCGCAATGGCAGGAAAGTATAGATTACTGCTTCTCAGGTTATGGGACTCCATATACTGGTTGGCTGGCTGTCACTGGATTCCATCAAGAGCAGCCAAAGCATAGAAGTTTAAAAAAGAAAGAAAGGAGACTCAGGCAGGAGCCAGAGGCTTGATCCGGAGACCAGAAATACCATTAGAGATTTCAGAGTGGAACACAAGGTTGGAGGGTATCTAGTAGCTCCCCTAGTGGAAAGGCAGACGAAGTGCATAAGAACCCTCTTCATGGTCTCTAAAGGCTGGAGTAGCTGTTGCTTTTTGACAGGGGTTTTGACTTTTGACAATCTTCCCGCTGGGCTTTGAATTAACTTTTTCTGTGAAGACATTGTATCCCATGGTCAGTCTGATTCCAGGTAGGGAGGGTAAAGCTATGTGAACCCCTATCCCCATCCCTCCAACTCCTCTAGGCTATCCCCACCCATATCCCCACTGATCCAGGGTTTTGATCCAGTGATAAGGAGTTTTCCTCGCATGTCCTGAGTTTGCAAAATCAGTCAGGCCTGGTGACACTCACTGTAATCCCAGTGCATGGGAGGCTAAGGCAGGAAGATTTCAAATCCAAGGCTAGCTTGAGCTAACTTAGGAAAAAATAAAAAGGGTTAGACAGAGTAGACCTTGGTCTATTTCCCTAGAGTCCTCAGTTGTGATTGCTAGCTTCTTAGAAACATTCATTTGGAATTTTGTTTAAAGATTTATTTTTATTTTATGTGTAAGAGTTTTGTCTGCATGTATGGATGTTCACCATGCGTGAGCCTGACACCCCTAGAGGAAAAGAGGAACTTAGATACTGTGGAATTTTACATACAGTTGTGAGTTACCATGTGGGTGCTGGGAATCAAACCTTGGATCTCTGCAAGAATAGCAAGTGCCCATGACCACTGACCACTTGGTAACAAAGCTAAAATCAATTTGTTTATAAAACTAGTGTATTTCCTAGACAATCAAGATTTGTAATCTAATGACACAATTTAAACTGTATATGCTTTGTTCTGCTTTGTGTGGTAACAGCTTTATCCCTAGTCACATGACCACAGAATTGCAAAGACGTTGAGCAAAGTGTATTTCTAAGTTTTCTTTCCTACAACTCTTGGACAGTTTTTAATCTGTATTGTTGACAATGATGATGATGATTAGAGACAAAGTACCTTGTATCCCAAGATTCTTGATCTTCCCACCTCCACCTGCCAAGTGCTGGAGCTACACAACGCCCAGCATATGACACGCTAGAAATTAACAGCATCCCAGCCCCCCGGCCCTCATCCCTCATATTGTATCTTATTTTTCTGGGGTATAGTAATGCTTATATTGACTTTAATCTGGATTTTGTGTTTTCTACGTGAACTACCAGACCATTCCTACACACAGATCTCCTCAGCATCCGTACACAGACCGCCCTCAGCGTGTTCTTTTCTCTGCTTTGCTTGGTTGTTTCCGATACATTGTGGATTGCAGTGGAGGCAGGGGTCCTTGTCTTGTTCCTTGGCTTTGATACATGCTTCATTTCCACAGCAAGCTAGATGGTAGGTTTTAGTTGAATTTTCTTCATCTATGGAAATCATCATGGTTTGCCCTTAGATCTACTATTTCCATTGTATGAATAGTCTTCATAGTATTGAACCATCTCTACTGTTTGGCTCATGCCACATCACCTTTAAATGTACTATAAGCTTTCTTAATTTTTATTGTTTTATGTATATACCCATACATGTATTTGTTTGCATGTATGTCTGCATGCCATGTGTACAAATGATTCCCAAGGAGAGGAGAAGAGGGTGTTGGATCCCCTAGAACTGGAATAAAGACAGTTGTGAGCCATGTGGATGCTGGGAATGGAACCTAGGTCTTCTGTTTCAATTTGGCTGAGTCATCTCTCCAGCCACAAGGCTTGTTGATATTTTGTGAGACTGATGTTTCTTTATATCTATTTTAGATTTGGCATCAATGGTACATTTGCTTCACAAAATGAAGTTATTCTTTTCTATATTTTGGCTTTAAAAGCTAGGTAGTTTCCTCCTGAAACTATGCCACAGGGCATGAACTCATTACAGAAAGAAATCTGCATGTACACATCATAAACAGCTCACCAGCACATACTCCTGATGGTTTACTCATTCTGAGTTAAGCCCCAAGCCCAGGTGGCACCCGGAGGAACACAGGATACCACCTGCGGACATGAACCACTCAAGTGTCCTTGGGAGTGTCCAAACAGGTGTTCCAAGAAACACTAAACAAGGGAGCAGTGCAGACAATAAGGAGACACCGAAACCATGGACGTCAGGGACGGGGCTGACCACTTGACCACAGGAGGGAGGCTAAGTCCTGCAATGTCTGCTCCCTCCGTATGTAGCCTGTTGGCTGGAGATGAACTACAGTGTGGTTTATTCCTCTTAGGATGTGAACCCGCTGTGGTCTCAGATTGCCCACCACCTAGCTAGAACATAACTAAAGGATTCAACTTGTCTCTGCCCATTGCCTATGAAAACAGGTAACACACGCTGTCATTCAGGTTACAAAGCCACCAGGAACTTCATGGGAATCATTTTCTGGTTTCTTTTGTGGAAATGTATTTGATCCATTTCAAGCACGACTGGCATCAATAAATTCTATTTCTAAGAAATTGCAACCATACATTCTACCAAGCATTTACAGTGTTGTAAGAATAACATTTTTGGCATCTTTCTTTGTATTTACATTCTTTTTTGTTTTTGTTTTTTTTTTTTTTTTTTTTGAGACAATGTCTCTCTACATAGCCCTGGCTGACCTGGAACCCATTTTGTAGATCAGGTTCACCTTAGCGGTCCACCTGCTTGTTACCCTGATATTAGGATTAAAGGTCTGGCCCACCAAGCACAGCCTGTACTTGCATACTGTCTTGGGTAAACTAGAGCACTATTTGTTTTTTTTTTAAGATTAACATTTATTAATTCTAGTGTTTGTCTTATATTTTCTGCTTTAAAATATTTTCAAGGGAGTTCAATACTCTAAGTTACCTCAGGCATGCAAGTGTTCTTTTCCTTTTAAAAAGACTTTTCTGGGGAAAACCACAATCTGGATTTGTGGAATTCAAAAGAATGGGGAAAATTCAGTTTCAAATACTAATGTAAATAAGAAAACAATCTTTTAAAGTTAAAAAAAAAAAAAAGGAAACAGAAGCCTCAAAGCCGACAAGCTTTATAGCTTTATGAAGTCAATGCTGACAAGATGAATGCTAGCCACTTCAGGCCTCCCCTAAACTAGTGCCTGGATCTGGACTGCTGCAGAATGAGAATGGACCCTGGGACACCATGATTCCTCTTCCAAAGTCCAGGGCAATCTCCCCAGGCAGCCCAAGTTCTGTAACTCCAGACAAGAGGTGTTCCACATGATCTCTGAAAATATTTCACTACCCTTGATCTATCATGCAGCAGGATGGACAGCATTTACACACTTGTGTTAGATTTAATTAATACTGAATAATTATATATTAATATATTATTTAGTATTAAACTGCACGATGCCAAGATAACCTGAATATAGGTACCAAAATTACATAAAAATTCAGCTAAAATGTAATATATAAGAGGCAATAGGAGAATTTCAGCAATTAAGTGGCATTTAATGTATTTACAAAATCTTCATAGTCCCATCTTAGAGAACAGTGTTTCTTAAGATTCATGGAAGTGAATGTCTTAAAAATGGTCATCAAATTTCATATGAAATTTTAATAAGTCTATATCTGAATCATATAAACATACACCTAAATACAGAGCTTATAACCAAAATTCCATCATTTCATTATTACAAAGTTCAGTCATAAATCAGAAATTTTGCCCTAAAAATAGGGTCTTGAAATCACATATCTATATTTATCACAAAGTCAAGGCCTGTCTTACTCATCATTAGCATCCTCATCATCTACTGCAGCATAGATGGCTTGGTTCCTCCTCTTTATTTTCTTTCTTTGTTCAGGTTCGTGTTCATTACTCAGCCTCTTCAGTGGAAACTCAGCTAAGTCTTTTTCATCCCCAGACTCTACAGTTTCACCAGATTTCCCTTCCCCACTAGCTGGAGAATGGGATGTATCATCCGAAGACACAAACATGGAACTTGGTAAGTTCCTGACATCAGAAAAGCTTGTCGAGAGGTCAGAAGCTTGATCAGAAGAAGGCTCCACAGAAGGTGTATTCATGTCACTGTGAGCACTTGCAGCTTCTTCCTCCTCCTCCTCCTCCTCCTCCTCCTCCTCCTCCTCCTCCTCCTCCTCCAACATTATTTCATCTGGATTAATGGAGGACAGGGCAGATGTGTCTGTGTTGTATTCACTCCGGTCCTCTTCAGACTCATCAGTCCCCAGATCACCCTGCTGTTCATATTCACCACACAGATGATGTTCTTCCTTGGCCTTCTGAATCATGACATTAATGTCTGTGATGCCAAGCTGGGCACAGAATTCAGTAGTCTGTGGATTGATCCTGTGAACCAGCTGCACTTGTGTCTGCGGCTTACTAGGATCATAACAAGCAGCTGTCATGCTGAAGTTACAGGGGACTTTTGGGTCATGGTTCAATTTTTCCATTACTTCTTTCATAGCTTCTTCGGTTGCACTATAATCCCACCTGTAACGATCAGACCAATTGGTTTATACAAGTTATCACCTTCAAACAGTAAGTAATGAAACCTAAGTATGGACTCCAGATACAAAGATTAAAAAAGAAACATTAAAAATTCTACTAAAAAATGGGCAGTGGTGGCCCAGGTCTTTAATCCCAGCACTGGGGAGGCAGAGGCAGGTGGATCTCTGAGTTTGAGGCCAGCCTGGTCTACAGAATAAGTTCCAGGACAGCCAAGGCTACACAGAGAAACCCTGTCTCTAAAAACAAAACAAAACAAAACTTCTACACAAAAGCTGCAAAGATGGCTCAGTGGTTAGGAACACAGGGTACTTTCCCAGAGGATCCAGGTTCAATTCCCACATCTACATGTTGGCTCACAGCCATTTGTAATATCAGTTCCAGGGATCCGACTCCCAATTCTGGCCTCCACTGGTGCTGGGCAAATGCGTGATTCACAGACATTCATGCAGGGAAACCCACATACATAAAATAAAAAATCTAAAAAAACCTCACATGGTAAAATTATAATTAACTTAGCAAAGAGTCTTTAGAAATAAAACATAATAGTCAGTGAACCGAGGGTACAAAGTTGGGGTCTCATGGCCAGTGCATGCTGGAGCCAGGGGGTATAAATCCCTAAATTAGGCCCAAATCAGAGACTAGAGGAACTACTACAGCTCACAATGTGTCAGATCATCAAGCAGGCACTTGCTGGGAGGCTTGCCAGATGCTCAGAACCCAAAACCATCGTCACCTCGCTCCCCACCGTTTCTGCAGACAAGCAAACTCCTCAGGAAGCAGAACACAGCACAGAGGAGAGACAAGTGTGCGTGCAGTGCAGAAGGCAAGTTCTAAAGGGAGCAGAACTACCTTGTATGCAGACCATTGTCTTCAGGCATATTCCACAGGCCCCCAGTCACATTAATGAGGTCATCAGTGGCCCTGAGGACAGTAAGCCATTCAGCATCATACTCTAAGTACCCAGGAGCACTGGGGTCATGTTCTATCTCTAACACCTACAGGACAAAACCGGAAAGGTTAGGTAATTCATTTATGTTTAACACTCTAATAATTTTAAATCAATTTAATTTTAAAATGTTAACATAAGCAACATCAAAGAATTCTCAGAAAATATAAATTATAAATAGCATGAATAAATTTGGAAGTAAAAACTAGTTCTTTAAAATCACCGGAAGAGAAAACTTTCCTGAAATGATTCATTTTGTTCTTACCTGAAGAAAGTCTCTGTGTGGCAAGCACTTGTCCAAGGCTAAAAATCTGGTTTCTTTGCCTGCTTGTTCTTTATCTGTGGCCTAGATGATACAAACCACGACTTAAGAATGTTAAAACATCACAAGTAATCATACATTGAATAGAGCAGAGATAACATTTCTTACACATGCTCCCAATTCTATGTTAAAAGAATGACTACCAAGTAAGTAAATAAATAAATAAGAAAGAAGAGAAAAGAAAAAGGGAAGGCAGTCTACATCCACTTGGGCAATGATGTGCAAAGCATTAACCACTGTTGGCTGCCAATTCTTTCAAAATTCAAAACAAACACTGATGATGAGGAGGAACAGGAAGAGGAGGAAGAGGAGGAGGAGGAAGAGGAGGAGGAGGAAGAGGAAGATGTCATCAAACACTGACTTGCTTTGTTACATGAGTGACTCACACAAACAAACAAATGAAAGAAACTAGTTGCTAAAAACATGTACTTTATGATTCTTTTTACATGAGTTATTCAGAAGAACACAACTCAAATCAGGGGTTGTCTACAGCTAAGGATGCCAAGTTGATTACAAACAGGGACAATAGATGCAATGATTCTGGGGCGTGATGGACATGGTGTCTGTGAGCTAGATAGATGGTGGCTGGTTAATCCAATACTCCAGAGGAAGACGAAGGTGGATCTCTGTGAGTTAGAGGCCAGCCTGGTCTACAGAGTGAGTTCTAGGACATCCAGGGCTACAAAGAGAAACCCTGTCTCAAAACCAAAAACCAAAAACCAAAAAACCAAGGCTGGAGAAATGACTCAGAATTAAGAGCACTGACTGCTTTTCCAAAGGTCCTGAGTTCAATTCCTAGCAACCACATGGTGGCTCAGACCATCTGTAATGGGATCTGATGCCCTCTTCTGGTGTGTCTGAGGAAATCGACAGTATGTGTACTCACATTCATAAAATAAGCTGTTAAAATTTTTTTAAAAATTAAAAAAAAAACCACAATAACAAAATAAAACAAGAAAAAGACTGGACTACTGTGGTATTCATATTCATAAGACTGTAGACATTTACTTAAAATTACTGAATTATATATTTAAGAAGTGTTAATCTTGGGTTGGAAAAATGGCTCAGAGGTTAAAAGCACTGACTGCTCTTCCAGAGTTCCTGAGTTTAATTTCCAGTAACCACATGGTGGCTCACAACCACCTGTGATGAGATCTGGTGCCCTCTTCTGGTGTGTGTCTGAAGACAGCAACAGTGTGTGTACTCATATAAATAAAAATAAATAAATTTTAAAAATCTTGATATGTAAATTGTAGCCCAACAAAACTATTTTTCTCAAAAGTGAAATCAACAAAAAGAGACAGAGGGAGATAGCCTAAGTATGAAGGTCACAAAAACCAGGACAAAAGTGACCGGCTGAAAACAGGAAAGGAGAAGCAGGGAAAGGACAAGGCCGGCGTGCCACACCCGTGGATCAAGGATCAGTCCTGTAGTGGTGACTGGAGACTATGGGAAGATCTGGCAACAAGACAGTTTTGAGAAAAAGTGACTTTGAAGTAGGCGAAAGTGTTAATAGAACACTGGCAAGTTAAAGGAGGCTGATGAGCCAATCAAAAGGACTCAAGCTATCAGTGGTACACAGAGATGACTCCTGAGGATGACAACAGAAGATGGAGCTGAGGAAAGCAGGAAACCAGACTTCAATAGAAGCTCAGAAGCTGGCTGGGCATGGTAGCTCAAGTCTCTAAACCCAGCACTCAGAAGGCAGAGGCAGCCAGATCGGGGGTTCAAGGCCAGCCTGATCTACACATTGAGACCTCCACCACCTTATAAACAAACAAACAAACACCCCCAAAAAACTCAGGAGTGCCACGAGCCCTTAAGAAGTAAAACCAAGGTCCTCCCGGAGCCGGCTGTCGTGAGTGAACTGCACCCAGGGACCTGACAAGGGCACTGCTGAAGTGCGGTAGGCGCTGCTGTCTCCGCACAGCCAAGAAGCTTTGCTAGGGATTGCTCCTTGACAAATTTCCTCTCGCTGTGGGTGGCCCAGCCATGCCTTTCCTTGATATTCAGAAAAAGCTGGGCATTAGCCTAGACCGTCACTTTAATTTCCAAAGTGCTGAACAGCCCTACAAGAATGCTGCTCGGTGCCACGCTTTTGAAAAAGAGTGGATAGAGTGTGCACATGCGATCGGTGCTACCCGGGCAAAGAAAGAGTGCAAGATAGAGTTTGAAGACTTTGAGGAATGCCTTCTGCGGTTCAAAACGATGAGGCGAATGCGTGACATCAAGAGACAGTGGGAAAAGCTAATGAAAGAGGGGAAATACACCCCTCCTCCTCACCATTCAGGCAAGGAGGAGCCCAGGCCCTGAGCAGAGCAGCTGGAAGCCGCTTTTCATGCTCTGTTTTCCACTGGAGAAAATGTGTTTAAGGAACGCTCCTTCATCAAGTATGTAAAAATAAAGAATTAGCCAATCTTAAAAAAAAAAAAAAAAAAAAAAAAAAGAAGTAAAACCAAGCAGGCGGATGTGAAAAGGAGAGCCGTGTCTACAGGTGTGCTTGGACATCATAAAGCAAGCATGATCACAGACGAAGTCAAGGATATCTCTGCTCTTCTGTAGGACCACAGCACAAAGGGCTTTGGGAGTATCTTCATGTACCAACTATCTTGGGCATGTTGTTAAAGTAGGAAAAAAGTCTGGAAAGCATTACAATATCACATTCCTTTCTAGAAAGTGCTCATTAATGCATTACAGACTCTGAGAAAGTCTATAGAAGACGTCAGATTTCCAACTGTTAACCCTGAATTTTCTAAATGGCCGTCATCCTGTACTCCCTGCTCTCACCATCCTTATTTCTCTGCTTCCACTAGAATCTACTTCATTCTCTGTGTTCTTTGCTTTGGTTAGAAACTCCTGCTTTGCTAAGCAGCACCGCGTCTCTGAGGTGTCTCTGATTTACCATTACTCCAATCCACACAAACCTGCCAATCCATCTTTTTAGAACCACCACCTGGTTTCATCAGACTCCCATCACCTTCTAGAGTTTTAAACCAAAACTCTTGCTTATTTCTGAAATATTCCATAGGGAAACCATCAAAAAATACAGGGTTAGCAACTGGAGATTTCTGCTCTGGAGACCTTCTCAGAGGTCTAACGGCCCAATGGGCACTGTCTTTGTGGATGTGACATGCAGTGCTTCCCAAAGCTACTGGACCAAACCCTTCTCTGCATTGGAGGTAGAATGCTCCTGAAACAGAGTTTTACTTGAAAATATTCTTAAGCCCTCCCGGCTTTAAATTTATTTATGTATCTTTTTTAAAATGTAGGAGTACTCTGTCTGCATATACAACTACATGCCAGAAGAGGGCATCAAATCTTTTAGAAATGGTCATGAGCCACCATGTGGTTGCTGGTAATTGAATGGAAGACCTCTGGAGGAGCAACCAGTGTTCTTAAATGCTGAATAATCCCTCCAGCCCTGTAAGGCCCTTTCTAATGTAGTCTTTAGAAGAAATAAGTGCCTGAGCTCTGCCCAGAAGCAGCTATGGTTCTGTTCCAGCTGTATCTGTCTCTACACCTCAGGGACAGGAGCTAGCACCCAAGTGCATTGTGCTCTGGGACCTTTAAGTCTTCACACACGTTGGTCTGTTAATTAAAACACTCATAGACTCTATTTCCTCCTGGCACTTTAGATTTAGCTCAGCCATGCAGTTCTTTGAAAACCTTCCCTTTCAAGATCAACCCCAGCCTAACCACAGTCTGAACCAGGTACCCTCAAGCACCTCAGCCTTTTTCTCCCACACTCACCCTGTTCTGTAATTGCTTGCTCATTTCTTCCCCACACTGAGTGCCTAGGTCATGGTTGTCCAGTAAGCATTTATTAAGGCTAAGAGGGTGTTTGCTGTCCTACCTGGTGCTGCATCAAGGCTGCAAACTTCACATGAAGGTGCGCTGAGAACCAGTACGCAGGCTTCAGGTGCTCCAGCAGCTCCGAGGCCGCGGGACTCCCTAGTGTGCTGTTCTCCACTTCTTGGCGGAAAAAAGATTTGGTCTTAAGAAGCTGCTTCTTATCTCCATAATGATATATATTTCTTGGCCAATCATGAGATAAGAATATATGTACAGGCTGCTTTAACTTTAAGAACAGAAAAACAGAAAGAAAATTCTTAGAAAGAGAATAACCAAAAGCAACTCCCTCCCCAACCAAGCATTCCTCTTGTTGACTGGTGATCTTGCTTCCTGTGTTAATTTCCTAAGGACACTTTAAGGAAATAATAAGAATACTAAGCTCCTCATTCACCTAGACAAGGAGAAGCAGCCTTTTCTGTGCCTCAGAAATGATCCTATTTTCTGCAGCAAAGGCAGGGCAGCAGAGACATCTTTATTAGTCTGCCGATCAGCTGAGGCCTGCCACACCAGATTGCTAAAATGTATAATAGCCATAGTTCCTTTTCCCTGGTAAAGTAATAATTTTGAAGATCTAACGAAAACAGATTTAATAAAATTCCCCACACAATTAACACAGTAAATCCAAAAATGTAACAGGAAAAACCTGGGATGGGAGTGTAGCTGAACAGCAGAGTGCTTGCACCACCAGCCTTGGCTGTGGACTCCTAGACCGCCATCTTTTTCCCTAACTAAATAAACACAGTTGGTTTAGTACCAACTACACACTCCTCCTTTGCTACATAAATGAATACCTAAAGCTGCTTGTAGGGAAAACAGAAAACGCGCTCCTCACTTTACTCACTCTTCAGCACGATCAAGTAATGTGAGACAAGGACTGGGGAGACTAAAGTGAAACAGTAGCCACTTAAGACAACACATACTGGAGCTCAGGTACAGCAGTCACTGAGGAGAGGATAATGAGAATCCAAGGGTGACGGCTCCAAACTAGACAACTGCTGTTGGAAAGTAGGATCCAGTTGGGTCTTAAGGGAGAAGTAGGATTTAGATTGGTAAACAAAGGTATCCAAAAGAAGAGTACAAATGGACCATAAGAAAGGCCCAGGAGCACTATGCCCTGCAGCTCTGGGACAGTGCCGGGCTTGAGGACTGAGACTGGCTCTACTAGACACTATCAGGGAGGTCCTGGCAGGTTCCTTGTCTGCCTACATCTTGACTTGGCGTTCTTGCTGTTTGTGCATTGGTGTTTTACCTAAGTATGTCTGTATGAGGGTGTCAGATCCCTGGAACTCGAGTTGTAAGCAGTTGTGAGCTACCATGTGGGTGCTGAGAATTAAACCCAGGTCCTCTGGAAGAGCAGTCAGTGATCTTAACCACTAAGCCATTCTTAAAGAGGGAAGCAGAGTGAGAGCTACCTCAGCAAACCTGAATGAGATCATAGGAAACAGCACATGTGAGGTCTGCTCATCTCAGTGTCAGCTCTGGAGTGGGCGCTCAAAAACTTAGTTTCACTAATTCATCAGCTAAATCAGTATTTTGATACCATTTTCACAATTTGTCATATCCTATATCATCTTTCCCATTAGTTGTTTTATATTTGATACTATGATTTAGTTAGTTTTATCTAATACTAAAATTTAGTGCTATAAAATTTTGTTTCCTCTCTTTTTTTCTCCAGACATTAGGGTCTATGTTGTAGCCCAAGCTAACCTCAAACTCATCATCTTCTTGCCTCAGCCTGCTGAGTGATGGGATTAGAGGTGTGTGCCATCATACTTGGCTAAAATATTTACTTAAAATTATCACTTTATGGGCTGGAGAGATGGCTCAGTGGTTAAGAGCACCGATTGCTCTTCCAGAAGTCCTGAGTTCAATTCCCATCAACCACATGGTGGCTCACAACCATCTGTAATGGGATCCAATGGGATCTTCTGTTATATCTGAAAAGAGCAACAGCGTACTCACATACATAAAATAAATAAATCTTTAAAAAAATATCACTTTATTTCAGCATATACTCTTTACCCTTAACGTAAGTATAATATGTGCAATCACAAATTAAATTACAACTGCTTGTCACAATAAAGTTTTAACCATTAAAAATTAAAATCTGTTCAACTCTGAACCTCCTAAAAACTATCCAAACTGAACTGTAGAAATGCTAAAGTGGTAGTCTCAAATATTGCAAGCCAACATAATCAAATACATTTTACAGATTTAAATTTACAAAATTAAATTTATTTCAAGTCTCTGTTATATACTTTTCACATACCTGTTTTAATTTGTAGACTTCTATATTTCTCACATGATAAATACTCCTTATGGTAGATGAATTATAAGGGGGGTACTCAAAATGACCTTAAATTGAAGAGAAATAAACTATATTACCATTATCTTTCCAAAAGAGGTTCCAAATTTACATTCACATGGAGCATGTAACAAAGAACCTATGTTTGGAGTCCATGCCAACAGTTTAGCACCATGGAGAGCAGAGGGGATAGGATGAAGAAATTGATTTTCAATTAACAGTTACATTAAATATGTAAGTTTTAGTTGTCAATTTAACTCATGAAGTTTGTAGAATCTATATGAATGTAAGCCACTACTCTAACCAAAAATCACTTAGATATGGTGGGATGAAAGGTAACTGTGGTATCTAAACAACGAAATACTATCTACATACAAAGGAGCAAATTTCAGATTGTTATCATGACATTACAGATGCTATAATGACATGGACTTCAAAACCATGTTAAAGCAGGAAGTAAGCTGCAAAAGATGCAAGCAATGAGATACATTTACACAAAGTGTAAAACACACCGTGCAACACACTGAATCCTGTGTATTCAGCAGTGACATGAAATAATCAAGTGAATGATAAACACCAAACACTGGAAACAGCAGTTCCCTGGCTACCGTATGGGGAAGAGAGGAATGCGACAGTCAAGTCAGTGAACTTCAACTATACCTATACTTTTGCATTTCCTAAAAATCAAAATTAAAATAGAAAATCCTGAGACAATACTGATAAAACTAGATCATGGACAAATAGATATGCTATATAGCACCTACAGTTTCCTGTCCATAAAATACTTATAATAAAAAATTAATAATATCATTTACAGAAGAAATCTGATGAATAAGTCAAACTATAAATTTTGGTTATTTTACTAGAGGGCATGCAAGCTCTAAAATATAAAAAGTAACTCTATCACAACAATACCTTTTCGATAGTCATGAGATTTAAATATTCCAGAGATTCCACCAATCCTTACTCCTCGGTATTTGACGACACCAGCCAAACCTGAAAAGTTATGCAATTTAGTAAAATGGTATAGGCAAAAGGAATCTACTAAGAGAATAAACCTTCTAGAAGCCTGAAATTCTATGTAGTCCTCAAATCATTTGAAAATATTTGCCATAATAAGGTCACTCTTCATACTTTGTCTTACGCTGATGATCCACAGGCAGAGAAGGTCTGGAGCCAATCAGACAACAAACTAAGTGGATTCTAAAAGGATGAGGAGGTAGGAGGTAAAAAGCAAATGGCACACTGTGGTCCCTAACAGCGCACTGTGGTACCTAGCTGAGCATGCAGTTATGCAGGAAGAAGTGGAGAGGAAGGAAAATGCCCTGTAATAGACTTACACACTGGGAGTCAAGTCAACAGGTGTAATGTTCAAAGAACCTGCAGTTTCTACATTTTCATTTTTGACTCAACTGACAATTCCACCTTTTCTTTTTATTTGTTTGAGACAGGTCTTATGGTGTAGTTCTGGGTGACCTGGAATTCATTACATAGACCTGGCTGGCCTCAAACTCCTAGAGATCAGCCTGCCTCTGCCTCCAGAGTATTGGAATTAAAAACATGCCAGGCCCAAGTTCATCTCTTCATAGTACGGAGATTGTTGAAAGATGGCAAATCAGTAATGACACAGAAAAACAAAATTTCAAAAGTTAAGATTTCATCACTAGAAAAAAACCTGAAAATTATTCTAGAAACAATCATTTAAACAAAGAGATAAAAGGTCTGCAAACTTTAAAAGATGAAAAATGTGGAAAAATAAAAGGGGCATTTCAACTGATATCATAATAAATCCAAAGTGCAGTAAATATACAAGGCAATCAATTTCATTGCCTACAACAAATAAACTATATAGGAAAAAGAAAAAAAAGAGAAAGAAACAAAGAAAGGAAGAATGGGAAGAGTCAAAGAGACAGAGTTCTGAACACCAAATATCTGGATTCTACCTGTGCAAATCATTTGTCGACCTGATAACTGACACGCAGAGAAATGAGTACGGACAAGGCATGAGATAAGGACTAAACTACGTCAGTTAGGTATAAAATGATACCAGAACTATGTGTCTAAAAAAATCCTATCACTCAAAAGTCGTGTACTTAGGGTCTGGAGAGATGGCTCAGAGGTTAAGAGCACTGGATGCATTTCTGGAGGTCCTGAGTTCAATTCCCAGCACCACATGGTGGCTCGTAACCATCTATAATGTAATCTGGTGCTATCTTCTGGCTTGCAGACATACATGCAGTCAGAACACTGTATACATGGTAAATAAATAAATCTTGGGGTAGGGGAGAGTCATGTACTTAAAAATATACAAATGAAATAACCCAGTGGTTAGGATTTGCTTTAAGACATCCCAGTCATCTCCCACAGAAAAAGTTTAAACAATACTGGATATTTAAATATGGGAGTAGAACAAAGTACTAGATGTTGAAGTAAAGAAATTTATAATACTGCTTAGTATTCTCATGTACGTTTAGCATTTTCCACTATAAAGTTTAATTCAATAAAAAAAATCAAGGAGACTACAAATAAACTTGTCATCATATTAACTATTATTTAAACCATTAGAAGAAAAATGGGTATATATTCATGGCTAGCCATTTATAATTAACTATTTTAACTCAATTCTCGTGATTATTTAAGTTAATGGCATTCACCAACACCACATATCTTCTAGAAGCTGCCCAACTGGTACAAATTCTGACAAGACAAAAAAAGTGAACATAAATACATACCTAAGTAGTAAATATTTGGTGCTACCCACCCACCATAGGGTAACTCTTGCAAATGATTTGAGGCTTCATGGTTTCCTCCAATGAAGATGGTGAGAACCGGAGCCTTTTTCTCTCCAGAGTAATATCTACAACATAACGGTAAAGTTGTCAGGAACCAAACTAACCACAGCAGAAAAAGCAAGAGGGAAAAAAAAACAACAACAACAACGATCAAACGGTCCCCACTATCTTCCCATCCCTGCCCTTAAGAATGAATGAAATCTTGAGTTACGACCCAGCATACATTCATCGAGATCAAGAACTTTGTGAAAAGTGCAAGGCTATATAGTCTGGGCTTCTAGAACCCAGACTAGCACACAGCAGGTCCAGTAAAAACTAGATCATTAAGTCAACTACTCATAGTGTCTACCAATTCCAAAGTATCTAACACTGCTGGTGTCACCCCAGTCCCTGGGAAGAAGAGCCAGATGTGGACAGAGAGTAGGACAGGGACATTTCCTAAGCGCCAAGTCCAACAGGCACCGCGACTAGCGGCAGAAGGACCTGGAACCTCACGCGAGGCCGGCCGCGCGCCCCTTACCTGTAGAAGGTCTGCATGTGGCGGTACTTGGGCGGCACGGCCATGCAGCGCAGGTCGGCCTCGTTGCGCACCGCCTGGAAGTCGCCGCAGCACAGAAGGAGATCCACTGGTCCCGGGCCGCGCCGCTCCGCCAGCGCCAGAGTCTCGTAGATCTTATCCAGCTCGCCGTGGCAGCAGCCGGCCACAGCCACCCGCATCGTGACGTTGGGCCGCGGAACTCCACTGCAACACCCTCGAGCACCTGCAGCCCGGGCCGAACAGCAGAGAACACCGGACAGGTCGCCCGCCGGCTCCCGCCAACATTAACAGAGCCGCGGAGAGTTTAGATTTCTTTATGTAACTTCCGGCTTCCAAGTCTCGCGAGAGAGGGAGCGGGAAGGGCCGGGCCAACCCCCAGAGGAAATTTAACTTTGTCTAATATAGGTCCTGTCTGTCTTCGTGATACCTTGAGTGCTAGCAATCTGATGGGTTAGATAGTTTAAAACTAGAAAAGGAAATAAAATCTCCAAGTATAGGAATTTGATCTAGTAAAATCAAGGTAAGCAAGTGAGCGGGAGCGATTAAGCAATTCCCTAGAGCAAACCTCTCCCCAGTAAAGATAATCGCCTTAAAAATGAATTAGAAAGTAAAAAGGGTTTTTAATGATGACATTAAGATTTAAATGCAACTTTGAAACACTGATTATTTTTAAAATATATCCCCCGCCCGGGAATCTCTGAAATTATTTTTGACTAAGAGAAACCGATATTTTCCTACCAAATTGTTTGCCTAACTATAACACAATATAAAAGAAAGCAGGTATCTCAAAACCTTCTAAAGAGAAAAGGTGGTGACGCATCAATGAAGAATGAATGGCAAAGAAGCAAACCAGTAAAGAAAAGAAAATCTAATCGAGGGGATACAGATGTAGTGCCAGGGAAATGTTAGCAATCCTCCCTCTCACCACCACCCTCCCCCCCTCAAAAAAAAAAAAACAGTCAGGAGCCAATCTGATGCAACTCACAGGAGGGTAGCTAGCTGGGGCCGCTCAGCTCACCACCAACACACAGTACGGTTTTTGGTGGAGAGAGGAGCCCCCAATATCTATCAGGGCAAGACTTTATAGAAAGCTACAAGCAAGGGGTGGTGGTGGTGTTAAAGCATCTAATTCGAGAGCTACCGTGGTCTTTAACACAATTGGCTGGTGCTGGGAGTCACATCATAAACTTAATTTCTGCTCCCCTCTGCATTGGTGGTCATTAGGCAGGAGATGGCCTTGTAACCTGGGGGTACAGATCTGTTGGGGTAATAGCTTGGAGTTGCTGGTCTTGTTCAGGGGTAATTTGGAAACTAGTGTTAGGTACTGCCTGTTAGTTTGTCTGAGTTCAGACTTAGGTCAGGTTCTCTAAAAATAGAGTCTGAACATAAAAGATTTGGCCTCTCACAGGAAACTATACATTTAAACAACTGAAAAATTTAATCAGGTAAAGACAATCTAGGCCGGGCAATGGTGGCTCATGCCTAGAATCCTGCCATTCCGGAAACAAGCAAGCAGATCTGAGTTCACAGCCAGCATGGTCTACAAAGTGGGTTAGGACAGCCAGGGTTAATGCACAGAGAAACCCTGTCCCAGAAAACCAAAAAAGAAAAAAAGAAAGAAAGAAAAGCAAAGCAAACAAAACCCCACAGAGAAACTGTCTCAAAAAAGAAAGAAAAAGCCAATCTAATCAAAGTTATACAATTTTATACATCTAACTCACTCCTTTTCTTTTTGTGTCAGTTCTATTTGTTGTTCCCCCCCTTTTCTCTCTCCTCTCCTCTCCTCTCCTCTCCTCTCCTCTCCTCTCCTCTTTTCTTTTCTTTTGAAACAGGATCTTTTTATGTGTCTCTGACTGGCCTGGAACTATGTAGATCAGACTGGGTGGACCTCTCAGCAATCTGTCTGCTTTTACAAGTTGCCCAATCTGGGATTAAAGGTATAATCAGCCATCCCTGGCTATTTGTACATTTATTTAAAAAATAAAGAGACAACATCCTAGGAACAAAGACACCAAAATTAATTCTAAATAAAGCAAAATGTGTAAGCCGATCAAGGATAATGTAAAGATTCTGGGATGACGTCAATGACTAAATACAAGGAGCCAGAGAGACACTGCTGGGTAGGTGGGATTCTCCCCTCCACCTTGGTTACTGAGGAAAGCTCCTAATAAATTAGGATCCCACCATGGGAGGAGAAAGGGTAGGGATGTCTAAGAAAAGAAGGGTGGTAAGGTGCTGTTGTGGGAATTCTTTCTCCAGGCAAGACCACTACCTAGATGGCAGACCCACTGACCAGCACCACGACTCTGACTTTGTTAAATTATTGACTGAGGAAGACTCAGATTACATCAGTAAGAGGATGACTGGTACAGACAGCAAAACCCTGGATGTAGGAGCCAACATTTTATTTCCATGAGAGATTTAGTTTCTGATTTTTTACATTAGTCCTAAGGGTTTTGTGAATGTATAGAGAAAGTAAAACTGTACTTGTTTTTAAAGAAAATTAAATACCAAAGCTTTGTGCCCACAGTGATTTAGGGATGATTTCTTCAAGTTTACCAGGAAAACATAATTTTTTTGATGTTTAAATTGACAAAGGAGGTTGAAAAAGATTTTTTAAAAAAGTGAAGGTTTCTATTAGCTTCTAACATTGTCTTTCTGGATTAGAATTTTAAAATGTCAAAAAAATGATTTGACAATGTTGTTAAATTTAACTCCCAATCCTCTTTAATATATATTATATCACCACATTGACCTGGATGGCCTTGAACTCTA
Source organism: Grammomys surdaster (assembly GCF_004785775.1). Lineage (NCBI taxonomy): Eukaryota > Metazoa > Chordata > Mammalia > Rodentia > Muridae > Grammomys > Grammomys surdaster. The sequence goes on along the minus strand of NW_021620534.1, from coordinate 641,318 downwards.
GACTCAAACAATTCTCCCCCACAATTTACCATGTAGTTGGGAATATAAACAGCAAGCCTTCAGTAGCTGGCTTTTTTAATTTATACAAGTTACTTCCTTCTAGATTTTTGACATGGAATGTTTTTTCATTTTGTGTATATATTCCTTTAGAACCATGTCTTAAAACATTAGATATCACTTGACTACTGGTACAAAATGCCAGATTACTATAAAACTCATCTCAGGATGATTTTCAGATATAAACTAGATGAGCTTTAATTTCCTCTAAAGAGCTGGGATTACAAGGATGTGTCAACATACTGAGCATAGCAACTTGTTTCTTCCTCTGGTCATAAAAAGAACAGGTGTACTGGCTAATTCCAGTGTTCACTGTTTCCTGGAAGGAGATACAACAGTAGTACCTGCATTTTTTATTCAGGCCTCTATTACCTGAGTCTGAGCCCAGGGAAGCAGGTGTCATGTAACACACACACACACACACACACACACACACACACACACACACACACACTGAAGGTGGCCCTCTTAAAATATGTAGTGAGACTCTTCCTCCCTGGAAAAGACTGTTTCTCCCACTTTCAACATTTCTTAATCGCTTTTGATTGTCTCTGTTTGAGGTGTTTGAGGTCCCGTGGGATTTTCCTCTTTCATGTTAGCATGTCTATTGGTTTGTTTGTTTGGTTGGTTGGTTGGTTAGTGGTTGGTTGTTTTTAGGTTTTTGGTGTTATTGAGACAGTTTCCTTGTGTAGCCAGGGCTGTCCTGGAACTTGATCTGCAGATCAGGCTGGCCATCAACTCTCAGAGATCTGCATTCCTCTGCCTCAGGAGTGCTGGAATTAAAGGGGTGTGCCACCAAGGCCCAGCATTGCATCCATTGGTGTCATCCTTGTCTGCTCCTTGTTTTGTCAGCCACATCAATGAGACTTTATGAGTCTAACTTCTCTGATACTTCTAGGAGACACAACCTCATCACAAAATTTCTCTGGCTCTTCCCATTTTTCGGGCTCCTCTTCTGTGGCAACTCTTGAGCCTTAGATGTATTAGTTGTATTGTAGTCTTGAGTGAATGTGTATTTATTTTTATTTGTTTTATGTGTGTTGTCTGTTCTCTCTCTCTCTCTCTCTCTCTCTCTCTCTCTCTCTCTCTCTCTCTCCCCTCCCTCCCCCCCCCCCGTGCTATGGTTCATGTGTAAACATCAAAGGACAATTTGTGAGAATTGTCCTCTCATCCTTTTTTTTTTTTTAGAATGGAACTCAAGTTGTCGGCTTGGTGAAAAATGCATTTACTTTCTGAGCCATCTCGCCAGCCTCAGTTCTACTTATAAAAGTATAGCTATATTAAATATCTGTGATAGGTATTCTTGGTTGTCAACTTGACTTCATCCGGAATTAACTAAAACTCAAAAATGGAGGGCACACTTGTGAGGGATTTTTGCTTAATTTGAGGTGGGAAGATCTACTTCTAATCCAGATCTTTGAAGCAGGAAGAGACAGCTTTTGTCTAGATATTTTGAGCTGGGAAAGCCCACCTCTAATCTGGGCCACATTTTCTGCTGGGAGCCTATATAACAAGAACATGAAAGAAGGAAGCCTTTGCTCTTTGCCTGCTTGCTCTTACCTCGATAGCAAGTCCATTCCTTCCCTGGCCTACTTCTTTGAGATTCTGGTATATACTGAAGACCAGCAGAGACATCCAGCCTCATGGACTGAACAACTACTGGATTCTTGGACTTTCCATTCATAACCAGCCACTGTTGGATTAGCTGGACCAAAGACTGTAAGCCACTCTAATAAATTGCCTTTCTATATATAGAGGAATTTATTCTATAAGTTCTGCTACTCCAAAGAACCCTGACAATATAGTTATTCACTGGGAGTTCTATATAAATACAACAAAGACTTTTCAGATTTATTACTGGCTACTTGTGTCCTACCTTATATTTCTATTTTTCTTCATTAAACTCTTTATTATTGTATTTGACACACAAGCTAGATATCTGAAAGAAGGGAACCTCAATTGAGAAGATGCCTCCACAGGATCCAGCATTAAGGCAGTTTCTCAATTAGTGATCAATGGGGGAGAGTCCAGCCTATTGTGGGTGGTTCCATCCCTATGCTGGTTGGAGGTTCTGGGTTCTACAGAGAGCAAGCTGAGCGAGCCATGGAAGCAAGCCAGTAAGCAGCACTCCTCCTTCATGCCTCACTGCATCAGCTCCTGCCTTTCGGTTCCTGCCCTGTTTTGAGTTTCTATCCTGACTTCCTTCAGTGATGAACAATGATGTGGAAGTGTAAGCCAAATAACCCTTTCCTCCTTAGGTTACTTAGGTCATGGTGTTTCATTGTAGCAATAGAAACCTTAACTATGACAAGAATTTTTTTTTTTTGTATACCAGAAGTATCATTTTTGTTTGCAGAAGTTTTGGAACATTGTCCTTTGGGCCTAATATGGCCCTTGCTGTCTTATAACTATCACAGCTTCAGTTACCCAGTGTGTCCACTAACCTTCCCTTATGGAGGGAGAGAGGCCTCATGAAGTGATGGAGACAGTACAGAAGTGTCTCATAAGGCTGGTCCATGAGTACATAGAAATGGTTAACAAGTGTTAAGACAGTGTTGTGAGTGATTATCCTCTGAGCAGAGCACTGACATCTTGGGCATTATGCCATGCCAGCTTGCAATAGATCATCCCAGCTGGGTTGTTGAGGATTCATCCCCCCTCCACACATACACACAGTGGGTGGGCACAGAGAGAGGCAATCAGAAAGACAGGAAGTTATTGCCTAGGGGAAATCCCCAACTAATACAATGGTTCCAGACTCAAGATGGATAATCCAACAAGGTATTCTATTTCTTTTTCAGTGGCGCCTGAAGAATATAGAATGATCTCAACAGTAGACTCATACTGATTTTGTTTTTCTTTTTCTCTTTTAGACTCACCAATTATGTTCCCTGGAAGTATTTCCCAAATAACCTGCCTATTATCATATCTTGTCCCAGGATGAAACAAAGCAAAATATGCTTATTCAACAAACATTTAATACATGCCTATCGTAGGGATCTAGATAAAAAACCAAGAAGATAACTTTTTTTGTAGTTTCCCTGAAATGAATAGTAGTTATTTTTCCCAAAACCTTATAATAATATTTATATATACATATACACATACACACAGTATGTAGCAACATATTGTTAGAGAAATTATGTTACAGGAAAGAACCAACTGATGCCTGAAGTTAAGGGATGATGACACAGCGGGGAGATGTTTCAACATGTAAAATCTCTTGTCAATATACCTGCCTTGGACCCCTAGATGAAAAAAGAACCAGCTCCCTAAGCTGTCCTCTGGCCAGCACATGTGTGCATCCCTACACAATAATAAATAAATAGATAAGTAAATGTAATACCATTTTAAAGAAAATATATGGAGCTGGGAGAGGCACTCAGCTCCTCAAGGGAGGGGTTTCCTGGAAAATATATTGCCGGAGTTACTGGGTGAGGTATAGCTCACATATAACTATAGAGACTATTGTACAATTGTCAATGTTTTCGTGTGCTATGTACAATTACAGCCTGCCTGGTTGTAGCAGGCGTACTAGGATGTGATTTTAGGTGCTACATGGATGGACAGATGGACATTTAAATTTTTGTATTTATGAATGGTAATGTGCACTAGAATAAAAAAAGAATACAACACATTTGATTTCACAGACTATGATTTAGGACAAGGCTAACAATCTTAAATGGGCTCAAACTAGCTTTAAATAAAATTATTGAATGAATAATAATACCTGGGTGAAAATTAGCAAAGACTGTAGTTACAGAGCTTAGGATATACTATTACAGCACCAGGGTTCTCTTAAACTTCCAGCCTTCCAGAAGTGCAACATTTTGTAACAGACTTATAAGCAAGGGTGGTAAATGATACAATGAATATAGACATCAAAGTACTGGAGGAAATGAGGAACAATGGGAGAGATACCGTTTTACTTCCAGAGCACTGAGAGGTGAGTGGAGTTAAGGTAACAGCCTGAATTAGGAATGGGTTCACTTATCAGAGTATTTTAGTAGGAAACATTCAGATAGTATAAGTCCCCCTCCCCCATTTGACCTAGAGGCTGGAAAAATTCTAACACATAGACAACGTAAAGCTTTCCAGATTACAGGCATGTTGTTTTATTGGTTAATTTATTCTCATTAGTCCTTATTTTACAATCGGAAGAACTGAAATAAATATAAGGACGCTAAGCAACTTGTCCAAAATATTGGTGTTAACGAAAGCAGCAAGGATTAAATCCAGGCGTCCTGGCTCTAGAGAACCCGTTCTTACCAATATACCAGAATAAGTGGGTCGAGCACACAATGCTAAATAAAGCAGGTCATACTTTAGCGTTGAAGCGTGAAGCGATTTTCATTGCAGGCAGAGGACCTGGTTTTGAAACAAGTTTCTCCAGCTTTAAGATGGAGATAATACTGAAACTACGAATTTGGTGTAGAGTGAGATAATGAATGTGAAAGTGAACTTCAAACTTCGTAGTTAGTAACTCCACCTACCAGCGGTTAGGAAGGAGAACCTGTAAACTGAAATTTACGAGCGCGGACTGCTCGTAGAGCCCGCGTGAGGCTCCGCCCCCCACCAGCGGAAGGTGGGGCAGGCAGGCTTCTGCGCATGCGAAGGCCTCTGCCCGCGCCCACCTCTGACCCCAGCCGAGAGTAGCTGCTGTTTCTGAGAGGTCGATTCGTAAGCCAGGGTCCGGCGCGGTTTCCCAATTCCTCGCCCTTCTGCCCGGCCCTTCGGTGCTTGAGTGACGCCTGGGGCGCGGTCGGTTCTGGGCAGCTTGCCTGACTTTCTACAGAGGCGTCGGCTGCTGGCCCCATAGGTGGCTGTCGAAAGTGCCGGCCGCGCGCCGGCGCCGGCAGCAGCCGGGTGGGAAGGCTCAAGATGGCGTGCCTGTTGGAGACCCCAATCCGCATGAGCGTCCTCTCGGTGAGTGACTCGCCCGGCGCCGGGCAACCCGGGTTCTGCCCACAGCATTACCCCGGCGCCGTGAGCTTCCCGAGCACCACCCCCTGCGGTGGCCTCCGGTGGGATGCACTCGACCGGGGCCGAGTCGGAGGCGTCTCCTACTCGAGAGCTCCCACCCGTGCGGGTTCCCAGGACGGCGACCGGCAGGCGGGGAGGTCGGGCTCCTAGCAGCCGGCCCATGGGCGCGGCTTGGGTTTGGCTGAGCTTTCTCCCGTCTTCCTCCCTGCGCTGTTGCTTCTCCGGACGGAGCTTGCTGCCTGCGAGGGTTCAGGGCAGGCCTGGAACCTAGAGTCCACTTCGCTCCCCCGGTCTGTGTCTAGAAGAGGTGCGAACTCTTAAGCTGCCACAGTACAGAGCTGCCAGATTAGGGTTGTGCATCTTCTGTCAAGTTCCTACAACCGGGCATCTGCCAGGACCGCTTGCTTCTTAGCAGTGGAGGTTTTCACATCAGCTGCAACTCGCGCTATTATGTGTGGCTATTTAAACCCCTTTGCTCTGCTCTGCTGTGAGGTCTGGGTTCTGAGACTAGAGAAACTATGTTTCTAATGCCGGGTGTTTGTTTTTTTCTTTAGAGAAAGCAAAACATTTTAGAAGGAGGGACCAGAAAGTGGGAATAAAAAAAGAATAGGTTTTTCCCAGTATTTGAAAGAAGGGAACATATTGATATACCTAGAAGAAATACCAGTGGTTTTTCTTCTTCTATTAAAAAGAAACATCAATAAAAAGCCAAGGCGACTTTCGCCTTCCACTATATTGTCTTTAAAAAACAAAAACAAACAGACAAACAAAACAGGACCAGAAATGAAATGAGCAAGAATGCGTGTTGCTGGGAGATAACTCTGGGAGGTTTGACCACAGATTTTAGCAGCTGGACTCCAAGTAGAGCCTACCAGTGATTATTTGTTGTTGTAAGAAGTGGGCAGGCAAAGAATGATCGGTCATCTCTTAGACCTGTGGAGACTTACTGAGATGGCAGTTGGATTATAGATGACTTGTCAGATTCCCTACAGTCTTGCAACTCCCAACTGGTTTCTTTCCACTTCTCTGACCTCTCACACAACCACACTTAGGTGTTCAAAGGCACCAGGTACATCACTCCATTCAGGGTTTGTTAGAGCCATGCTGCTATCTCAAAAGACAGAAGTCATAATACAATGGAAAATGTAATTTTGGGAGGCGGTAAACAAATCTAGCCACGGATCCATCTTAACTAAACTGTTAACTTAAACTGCAACTAGAAATACTGTCCGTCCAATTTTTGAACACATTAGCCCATTTTGTATTGTCCACGAATATTTTGTTGGAGAACAGACCAGTGACTTCTCTCATTGTATTAAAAGGAGAAAGGGATGTGTTGAAACTGTGCAATTCCCTTCTGATTGTGTCATTTAGATTGCAGTTATCCTATCGTTCACCTGAAAAGACACACACACACACACACACACAGGTGATCCATCCCAACCCTTTGAGCATGCTTGGAAAATGCTATTGAAAAATATTTCTGGCTTCACCCGTGGTTTCTTTGCCTTTTGTACATTATCAGCTTGTATAGTGTCTATAGTTGAAAACTTCATTTGTCTCACACTTCCAGTAAATAATTATGTTCTGTTTATTTCACTCAAAACTTCTAGAAGAATATTTTCCATTTTGAGTTAGAAATTACTTTAGCATTTGGAAGCATTAACTCTAAAGTCTAGTTTTCCAATTCTTCCACCTTAGGGCCTTAGGAAGAGGCAGAGCTTTAGATACATGATGTAAAATGTCTGAACTTGGCGATCTTACCAGTATAAAGGAAAGGTTCTAACTTTCAAGCAGCTAACTAAAACACCACTTTTATGTTAGTTATTAATTAGAAGTTATTAAAGGTTGAGGAAATGGCTGAGTACGTAAACTGCTTGCTTCACAAGCATGAGGACTTGGGCTAGGATCCCCAGTACCTACATAAAAAGCCAGGTGTGGCAGTGTGTGTTTGTAATGTCGTCATTCAGCGGTAGATCAGGGAGGCTTTCTGAACAGTCTTGTCTAGTCAGAACAGGGAGCTTCAAGTTCAGTGAAAGGTCCCGTTTCAAAAAGTAAGATAGAAACTGGAAGATGCCTGACCGTGACCTCTGACACGCAGCTGATTGAATCCCTTTAATAAGCTACTTACTATGTACTAGTTAAGTATACAGCCCTGTATTGTGCACTTTAGCAATACAAGGGTATCAGAAATGCTCTGAAGGAGCTCATAGTTCTGAAGACACTAGAATGTGATAGCTGTAAGTTGACTAATGGGAACTCAAATTGTTTTAAATTACTTTCATCTACGGCCCATTATACTTTCTTCCTGAGAGACCTCCTCAGTTGCTTGCTTAACCTTAACTATGCAGTTCACACATCTACATTATCATCTTGACTCTGCCTACATCTAGTCTCAAATCTTTGGATGTCATCCATAGCATCTAACAAAGCATGTTCTTTTTCCTAAGAGGACTTACTCATGACTTCCCAGTTCAATACTGTCTTTCACTTATCATTCTGTTAAACTTCCCTGAGTCATCTTTGGCTCTTCTTTCACTCACATTTCTGGATAATAAGTAGTTAAGCTATTTTTTTTTGTAAATGCAAGGCACTTAATAAATGCTTAATTGAACTATTGGAGGAGGTGGAAGAACTCAGCTCTGCTTGTACTGTACCGTGGTCATTCCTGTTTCATTTCATCCCTTCAACTTAGTTCCCATGTTCTTGAGACTTCTAAATTGTTTTGTATTGATTGTATTTTTTTGAAGTAAGTATAGGTCCCTGGAAGTTGCAGAGAGGTCATGTGTATAACTAACTCCGGTTACCTGCATTGGTTACATTTTGCATAGTTACAGAACCAGGAAATTGGTATAGTATGTATCATTTTACAACCACTGCTCTTAAGATACAAAAGCATCCCTCACCATGAGGATTTTCTTCATGTTATGTCTTCAAAGACATATTCCCAACTGGGTCCTTAATTTCTGGTGGCAACTATTTATCTCTTTCCCTTTCACTACTTTTGTAAGTTTTCTGCTTTGTTACATGAATGGAAACATACAGTATGTGACCTATTGGGAATGGCTTCTGTAACTCATCATGCTTTTGCGAGTCTTCCAAATTATTGCATGGTATCTATAGTTTGTTTCTTTTTGCCACATAGAATTAGTTCTGAATGGATATTCCAGCATTTGTTTATGATCAGTCATCTATTGGACATTTTTGTTTCTACCTCTTGGCTATTATAACCTACTGTGAACAGTCATTGACAGATTCTTTTTGTGGATACGACTGAAAGAAATGCCTAGAAGTGTAATTACGAAGACTGTTGTTTTACATATGGTAAATGTATATTTAGTTTGTAAAGAAACTGCTGAACTTTTCTGGTTATCATTTTATATTCATCAGTACTGTGGGAGATTGAATTTCTCTCAGTCCTTGTCAACATTACTACTAGTTTTCATCTTGGCTTCTCTAGCAGCTGTGTACTGATACTGTATCATTCTCTTAGTTTGTACTTATCTTCTTAATGAAGAGCAATGTTGACATCTTTTCATGGAACAAGGAGAAATGTTTGTGTCTTTTTTTACTCTAATTGGACTGTTCGCTTTTTGATTATTGAATTTATGTGAATTTATATGTTTATCAGGTGGGTATTTACAAGTATTTTATGAACCTTGGAGCTGGTACCTTTTTCCAAAAAGATCTTCTATCTTTACCTCATGCCTTACACCAAAAGGAACTCAAGGAGGATCAGAGATTTTATTGTTCAGTTCTTGACAGTTGTGTTCTATTGGTCTTGCCTGTTGCTTCATATTGATTTGTTCTCTTGTGTGGGCAGTTAGCAGTAACTAGAAAACTCTGTGAAGTTAAACCCAGCTGGCCTTTAAACTTAAATTTGCCTTCCTTTGGTTTTAGTTTAAATATAAAAATGAAGTTTGTTCATCATGTTTTAGAAGTTTCAATTTCATTTACAAAACACCAGTAAGGGTGGAGTGTGTGAGGAGTGGTCCTAAAACAGATTTGTCGATATGAACTTCTTAATCTTTAGTGGTAATATGTGACATGGGGGTTGGGGGTGGGTGCTTATTTCATGATCCAGGACATTTTGCAGTGTTTTAAAGGAAAGATTGTCACCCAAATTCAGACACTTGGTGAAGAGTCAGAAACGTCTTAGTGTAGAGTCTTCAGTTTTATCTGAGGAACTAGTCTTTGGATTGATTCTGGGATTCAGTCTCCCCTCCCCCAATCCAGGGTTGTGTGTTGTGTTCTATCACTAAACTTTATCCTCTACACTTTGATTTTAGATTTGATGGTTGTTTTCAAGTAAATATCAGCTGTCAAGTTGATTTCTGGGTAAAGATAGAGTGTTATTTGGCAAAACATAATTTCTGTTCCCTTCTAGAAACTGAAGAACAGCCTCATTTACTAAATCTCAGTGCTATGATCTCCTGCAGCATGGTGGTGGATTTTAGTTTCTTAATGATTAATATTATCCACCCCCTTTCACAGAAAACATGCATATGCCCTAAAGAACCACATGGTTTTAAGGCGTTTTAAGGGTCTCTGAAAGCCTGGGCATTGGTTCTGTGTTAAAGTGTCAGGTACCAAACATGTGCTGTCAAAAGTAATTTTAGTTATTTGGAATGATAAGTAAAAGTAACAATGTCATGTTTGGGACTTGAATCTGACAAATTTTAACTTTTTTGTCCAGAGTGTGACAGTGAGGTCTCCCACAAAGTGAACTTTGGCCTCTGTAAGGGCTTTGTGTAGTTAACGGTACACAAAGTTGGACTTGGAGTGCAAAGCTAGGTTAACTGGACAGTCAAGCTAGAAACATACTTGAAGGTTTCAGCACAGGCAAAAGTGGAAAACAGATCAGCGGTGGCTTATGATACTGCCATTGTTGTTACAGGCCACAGTGTGGATTATAGGCAGTAGATCAGAGAGAAAAAAGAAAAGCTCTTAGCAACTGTTAGATGAGACAGTGGAGTGTAAATAAGCACCATGGAGAGCTCCACAGCAAGGCGTAACTGCCTCGAGAATGGGAAGCAAATGAGGCCTTAGAATCAGGAAGCAGCTGGCCTGTACACAGTTGTACTTACGAGATGTATTGTGAAAGACCAGACCCAGGATCCTGAAGTTACTGCACTATTTCAGTCTTGAATAATTTATTGTATGGTGTAAGGCAACAGCTACTTGTGTCTAAGTAGCTCACTCTTTTTAATGCCAAGATTGAGAAATAGGCATTTACTGTATTTTAGAGGATTTCCTTGGCTATCTTACTGTTGGAGGCATGTGAATAATGCCAGCCGACCTAGAAAGTATGTTTATCTCTGTGATACTCACAGCCCTTTTATTCCATTTCTGTTTATTAGAGATAGTCTTTGGACTGCACATTATGCTGTTTTGCACCATAGGTCTCTTTAACTTATTCACTCCATATAGGGGCATCTCATAATGCCTACACTGAAGAGTAAATGTATTACTTTTTTAAATAGGTCAAAAGTGCATTTATGGTCAAATAGACTTACATGGCTCTTCTTGACTTGTACTATACTTAAAAGGAGATACATCCTAGTGTTTGATCTTACAAGCATGAATGTTATGTTGCTCCTAGTTCTTGTGAGCACCAAAGCTGTTGTCAATAGTGTATGCCAGGGTCATGAAGAGTTAGACACTCACTACAAATAATGAACTATAAGGTGTTCCTCATGTCCCCTTTACTCTAACTGTGCACTGGCTTTTCTGTTATGAAAATGTTTTGTTGTATATGAATATAAAGTGACAGAATATTTTACCTGGAGAAAAAGCAGACAGTCTTTAGTTCATCCTTGTCATCTTTTATTGGGGAAAAACTGAAAACTGGATATATTAACTTTCCCACTGTGGTATTCTGAACGTTCACTTCAGTTCTACAAATTCCTAATTTTAAAATACAAAATTGGAGCAATGAGCAGGTTTTTCAGGGAAGAGGTACCTGCTGCTAAGACTGACTGTGTGAGTTGAATCCCTGGGACTGACTCCTGCAAGTTGTCTTCTGACCTCACACATTTACTGTTCCTGTGTGTACTATGGTGTATGTATATGCCCCCCCCCATGTTTAGATTTAAAGCAGATCATATTTTAGGGGTCTTGGTTGCCAGAGTATCGTACCTTCCAGGTGGGGCCCAACTCAGCTGTCAAATGCAATTTTAGAAACTATCTTTTACTTGAGGTTATATGAAAGTGGGGTTTTGATTAATCTGGAAAGGAAGGGTGTTGTGAAACTTTAGAAATAACGAAGAAGAATCCTATGAGGAAAAAAATAACTGCAAATATATTACATGAAGCGTCTAAAAGAAATATTATGAATCTGGTTGGGTCCTAACAGAGCCAGAAAAGCATAAAACAAGGCATGAAGCCTTGTCCTTTTTTCTCCTTTTGGAAGCAAATTGGAATTTTGAAATAATTAGTGAGGATAAGATTGTGTCTGCACATGAAAGTTCTATCTTTGTTTTTTTGTTTTGTTTTTTGTTTTTTTACTTTCTTTTTGTTTGTTTGTTTTTTTGTTTTTGTTTTTCAAGACAGGGTTTTTTTGTGTAGTTTTGGCTGCCATGGAACTCACTCTGTAGACCAGTCTGGCCTCTGTTACTGCCTGAGCTGCCCCAGGTTTGGGGGCCACTTTATAACAGCCCGTTCTGCTGCTCCGTCCGTGGGTCAGGACCTAGCAAGAGAGAGAGTGGGGAGGGAGGGGGGAGAGATGCCAAGAATGGAAACAAGACAGAGTCTGATCAAGTCTCGTTTATTGAAAGGAAATCCTGGGTATTTATACCCTTTACCATGTGTCTTTCCCTTGTGGACAAGCGCAACTGAAGGCACTACGTCATGTGCCTTGTAGTGTGGATATCATGTGCTCATAGCCGCATGGAGACCACGTGTGCCTAGCTGCTGGGGGCACTAAACAGCAAAACAAGATATGTGAGAAAAACAAGATGTTTATCAGAGTGTGCTCAGCTGTTGTGGGCTGTTGAAAACAAGTCTCTTGTCAGGGTATATGGCTCGAGATGGCTGCAAAGATGATAGCTGCTTTTGGCTAGGAGTCAGCTTTCAACAGGCCTCGAACTCAGAAATTTGCCTGTCTCTGCCTCCCAGGTGCTGGGATTAAAGGCATGCACCACCACCGCCTGGCTAAGTTCTATCTTTGTTAATCATGTCTTTTTTTTTTTTCTTTTTGTATTATTTCAGAAGAGGCTAATTTTTTTTTCTTCTCAAAACTGGGGAAGACTTATTTAGCATTTAGTTTTGTCTGATAGTGGAATTAACTCTTGGGCAGAGAAATACTTATTTTTCCATAAATCTTTAAGTGTCAGTGACGGGATGTTAAGGTTTTGTGTCTTTTATGTTCTTAGAAGAATACAACTCACACCTGGAGGGAAACGTGCACTTTGAAATAGCTTAGTAAAGTGAGACTCTCAGTATTGGTTTCCAGTATTCTTGAGTATGGGATTACTGGTTTCTGAAGGGACAAACATAAGCACAGTAAGTGTCCAGAGCTTTAAAATTAACAATGGAGAGTATTTGATTGATCTGAATAGAATTTATCTAATTTATATTTCAGAATATTGACATAGTAACAAAAGGAAATTAGTTTTTCTCAGATGATTTTTGGAGACACTGGAAACTAGATTTCCATTTTCTACTGTCTTGGGGAATTAGTGCATTTCTGAGGTTTCCTTTTGGATTGAGTGGGTCATCACAAGTCATTAGAGTTAGTTGTTCCCAGCCTAACTAAACTCACTTTCTTGTATTGGTAGATATTTACAAATTAATAGCTCTTGTCTGTTCCAAAATGAAAATGTTAACAGTACTTATTGTATAACTTTTTAAAAGTTGGCATAATACTCCTGCTCTATTAATGGAAAAATAAAACTAATTTAAATTATGTAAATGTGTAAATATGCAGGTGCATTTACATAAACAAATTAATGATATGTTTCCAAATGTGCATATTGGGTACTCATGTGACAGGCACACTATAGAGAGTGATAAAGACTTTAAGGTTACTTAAATGGAGTCATAAGTGATTTTATGTTGCCTCTTCAGTGTGTGAACTTTTGGTAGAAGTTCCAAACAAGACAGAGTATAACCATTATTTATAAAGGAGCTACATTCTTGGAAAACTGATTGTACATTAAGATAACAAAAATATATTTTAGGTTTATATGTAGGATGGAATTTGATTCTAAGGTCACATAATTAAGACGTTCTTGTTCTTGCTTTGTCTTGGTTTGTGGATCGTGTGCAGTTGTGGGATGTGGGTGGTGGGCCTGCCATCTCGTGGCACACACTGTGCTCAGTCCTTGTCCACTAGGTGCCAGATGTGTGACTTTCACAGACTTATAAAATACAGCCTAAGGAGCAGTCCTGGCTCTATTCTAGAACTACTGTTTTAAATCTTGTGGGTCTTTTGTTTGTTTGTTTGGGTTTCTGGTTTGTTTTTTGCAGGAATTGTTATTGCTTGTTAGTTTTGGTTTTCAAACAGTCCCAGTATGTAGTTCAGGTTGGCTTGGAGTTTACAATGTAGTCCAGTGTGACCTTAAGATCACAGAAGTCTGCCTGTTGCTGCTTCCCAATTTCTGGCATTAAAGATGTGGCATCACACCCAGCTTCTGTTCAACTTTTGTATTGATAGTCTCACTTGCTACATTACACTTGTATTTTACTTGCTTGTGCTGAGACTACATTGAAGGTAGGAGAGCCTGTTTTCTCTCACTTTCCCTAGCAGCTAGCATGATAACTGGGAAATTAGTGGGAGGAATGAATTTTAACCTGCAGGTAGGTTTAAAATCAAAATCTCTTCAAAGTTCAGATACCTGGTTTTTGATTTGTATTTTTATATCTTTCTACAAACGACTTCCTCTGACATCATAAATATTGTAAACAATTTAAAGTTCCTGTTTTCTAAATATTTGTTATTAAAATTTGCTTAGCTGTCATTGGTTTAAACTTTTATTTCTTATGGGATTAGAATTTCACAGTGGGGAGATAGATGGCTCAATGGTTAAAGAGCACTGGTTGCTTTTCCAGAGGTCCTGGGTTCAATTCTCAGCACCCATATAGTGGCTCACAGCTGTATGTAACTCCAATTCCAGGGACTCTGACACGCTCAAGCAGACATACAGAAGCAAACCACCAATGCACATAAAATAAAGATAAATATTTAAGAATTCCACAGTAGTCTATTTAAAAAATACTTTACATTCCCAAAGACCCATATGAATTAGATTAGAAGTTCAATAAGAAAATGTGTTGTAAGCTGTAACATACTAAATTATATTTTTTTTTTGCCAGGTATGTAGGGTGCCCTGATATTTAGCTACTGATACTTGTGGGCAGGTGTCCTTTTTGAGTTTAGTTTTAACCATGAGTATAAGCAGCTGCAGAGCGTTAGTAGATTATCTAAGCAGTTGTTCTGTTTCTTTACATAATACACACAAAGCAAATACAAGTCTTTGGAAATTAGTAGGATATGTTCACAGTTTATAGGGGATTTTTTTCATATTATCTCATTTAATCTGTTGAACTCTGAGCTTTGTGTAACCATTTTATAAAAAAAGAAAGTCATAAAATTTATTTTTGTATGAACTTGTATAGTGATAAAACTAGGAATCAAATCTTTGTTTTTTCTACTGCATGGCATAAATGAATGTTATATTAATAAAATTAGTGTAGAAATAAAAAAACTAAACAGGAGAGTAAACAAAAGAATGGACAAGTGCATTGAACTGGGACTTCTTAGATGAGGAAATACAAATGAACAATAAACACAGGAAAACAATGTTCATCATCAGAGAAATGCAAACCAGAAGGACATTAAGACCCTGTTTTAAGCCGGTCAGAGTGGCTGTCATCGAAAATACCATAAATATTGGTGAATGTGGGAGAAAACAGAATGGCTGTCAACAAGAAAATACAGCTACTTACGAGTGTGGGAAAAAGGAGCCCTCGACACTCTGAATTACTCCAGCTACTGTGGAAGTGAGTATGGAGGGTCCCCAAGAAATAAAAATAGAACTACCATATGATCCACCTACACCACTCCTGTGCCAAGGAGTCAAAGTTGGCTTCCCAGCCATAGCCATGTTGTGTCACTTCACTGTTTACAGCTGCCAAATTACAGAGCCAGACTACGGACACACTGACAGCATGCATGGGTAAAGACAGTGTAGAATATGTATGCACATACATGCAGTGGGTTTTTGTTGTGGTGGTGGTTGTTGTTCAGCCATAAAGGACAAAGCCTGTTATTTGCAGGAAGATAGATGTAGCTGGAGATCATTCTGCCAAGTGAGATAAGTCAGACTCACAAAGAAAGAAATAAAAAAAAACCCCGTGAAAGTAGAAGGGAACCGTTACAAGCAGGAAAAGGAGAAGTGGGTATAAGAGAAGATAATAGAGATGGTGGCTAGAGCCAGGTGTGTGCCTGTGAAAGTGCCACATTGAGGCGTGTCGCGTCTCAGTCATACCTCAGTAAAGAGTAAAGAAACTAGAAGTCAATTCGGGGCAAAGAGGTGATGACCCAGAGCACTGCCGATAGATAGCGTACTAACTTCATTCTCTAGGAAGTGAATGGTTTGTTTACTTAGCTCTAAACTCAAGTTTGACACTTCTCTGTTTCTAAGTTGCCTCAATTCATGGCAGGTCTGGGCTTTAGCAAACTATCATTCCAGACCTTTCCTGAAGAATTTTAGCCATTGATTTTTAAGAGCAAGTGGCTTAAATTTATCCTGCTTATGGGGATTTAAGAGGTGCAGTTAGAGCCTGTTTGGTTTGCCTGTTTAGAACTTTTGACCAGTTTTCTGACATGCATAGGAAATATTTTCCTCTCCTCTTTGTTGCTTCTAAAGAAGTGTAAAAATTAGGTGATTGTACAGCCCAGGTTGTCTTCAGCACTCTTGGTTTTTGTATGTTCTGTTAATTATTAATAACTCATTTTTTAACCTAAACTCATTCTGATTTAAATGATACATTCAATGGCCCAATGTCTGTGTGCGTGTGTGTGTGTGAGTGTGTTAAAAATGTGCCAAGAAAGCTGGAGAGATGGGTCTTGGGTTCATTTCAGCAACCGCATGGTGGCTCACAACCATCTGTAATGGGATCTGATGTCCTCTTCTGTTGTGTTCAAAGACAGTTACAGTGTATACACATATACATTAAATAAATAAGTCTATCTTTAAAAATATTTATTAAAAAATTTGACAATTTAGCTCCTTAAAAACAATGTTGGGGGGGCTGGAGAGATGGCTCAGTGGTTAAGAGCACTGACTGCTCTTCCAGAGGTCCTGAGTTCAATTCCCAGCAACCACATGGTGGCTCACAACCATCTGTAATGGGATCTGATGCCCTGGTGTGTCTGAAGACAGTGACAGTGTACTCACATACATAAAGTAAATAAATAATTCTTAAAAACAACAACAACAAAAGCCAGTATTGGTTATCTCACTGTTTCTGAAAGTCAGGAAACAGGGAAACCAGAACAGGCTCTAATTGCACCTCTTAAAAAAACCATGAGCAGGTGAAGTTAGCTGGTCCTGGTTCTTCTGGCACACATCTCTCATGAAGTTGCAGTCAGTGTCAGTAGGTGCCTTAGTCTCAGCTGAAGGCTGATTTTAGGAAGAACCTGGTTCTCAGCTCATTTCTGAGGTTACTGGGAGGACTTAGTTGTGGGCCATGTGGGCCTTTCATAGGATAGCTCATAATCACTGTTAGCTTCAGACAGAGAGAAAGGAGACTGTGACAAGAGAACCTTCTCGAATGGCATCCCATCTTACCTGCTACATTTTGTTTATCAGACTGAGGTTTCTAGTCCAGTGCTCACTTGAGGGAAGAGACTGCACCAGGGCATGGATCAGCAGGTGGGGATCACTGGAAGCCATTCAGGAAACACGCTGTAGATGGTAACCCTGATGATGAAAGGAAAATTGCACCATATGATACTCTCTACAACAGAGCACAATTTGTGACTTGTCTTTTTGTTTTCCTGAAACACAAAACTTGCTTTGAGCTTTTCTCTCTTTTCTCTGTACCTGTTTGATACACAGGATTTATTCAATAATAAATTTCTTAACATTAATTTACAAATTTGATATCTGTAATTTTCTGCTGATAGAGCTCATTTTTATATAATTTTAGAGAAGTACTATTCAACACTGATATAATATACTTTAATAAATAAATTTGTGATAGCTTTATTGAAGCTTTGAATATGTAGTGTGAATTCACAGCCAGGTTTTGAGGGCATGTCTGTTTTTAGCCCCTCGTCAAAAGGACTTTGTGACTCTGAGCCTAGCTCACTTTGCTGTCCTTCATGATCACAGACTGTATCGCTGGCTATTTTGCATTCCTGCTTTGGTTGGGAAAAAGGAAGAATCACCATATCTTTTTGAGCTATTGAAAGCTACAAAAAAATAACTCAGAGGTCATTGGTATTTTGAAGTGAGAGAGAAGTCTCATCATGAAAGGACAGGATCTCCTAACCTGCTTGTGTCTATGTGCAGGAGTAAAGAAGTTCCAAGATCAGGCTGTCACCCCGTCTGTTGACAAACACAAGGGAGAGCCCGTGGCCTCCGTGTTTAGTCCTCCTCACGCAGCACATACTCACTGTTTCTCTGAAGTGGATTTTGTATGTCTTCACATGAACTGCAGGTAGCCAGGAACTCTAGGGTCCTTTCTTATACCACTGGTCTGTCTACTTCTCTACTCTGCATTCCCTGCCTTCTGTTTATTTCACTACATGTTCATTATGCTTAAATTCTGTGATCCCTTTGTCTTTGTTTAAAACAAAACAGGATTCTTGACTTGATGATGTTTCTCCAGCTTTTCTTGCGGTCTTCTCAGCTAATGTTTTTTTCCTTCCATTTCCCTCATAGCACTCGAGAAGTGGGCAGAGGTGTTTCATATTCCTCCTGGTGTTTTCAGACCCTTTGAATCACATCAGATTTCTCATCTGTGATCATTCCTTTGCTTAAGATCTCAGCTTCTAGCTCATGTTAACTCTAAATCATCGCTTCTTTGATGATTTATGGGAATTTAGTCTTCCCCTCCTTCCCTCCCTCCCTCCCTCCCCCCCGCCTTCCCTCTCGCCCCCCCGCCCTCCCTTCCTCCCGCCCTCCCATCTCTTCCTCCTTCCCTTCCTCTTCCTCCTTCCCTCTCTCTCTTTCTCTCTGTCTTTCTCTCTCTCTGTCTCTCTGTCTCTCTCTCTCTCTGACACACACACACACACACACACAGAGAGAGTCTCTTTATGTAGCCCTGGCTACCAGGCTGGCCTTGGACTCACAGAGATCCTTTTGCTGTTGCCTTCCGAGTGCTGGGTGCACCACTACACCTGGAGGAATTTTAGTTTTCCATCTAAAGGCTTTTTAAAAACTGTAGCCATGTCTGATAATCATGTTGTCCTGACTTTAGTTCCAGCTTCTATGATTGTTTTCTAGACCTTAATTTACCTGTCACTAAAATCATTTCAGCATCTCTATTTCAGGTATATTGATACTGTCTTCTCCCAAATCATTCCCACTAATCCATCCTCATTATAATCACACCTTCAATTCAAGTGAACCCCTCTTGGAGCTTTACTGTGTTTTCCTGGTAAAATTCTCACTGATGCCTGTCCCTGAATCCAGCAGCCAGGTGTCAGTTATTATCTTATGAAACGTATCACTAGCTTTAACATGGTTGACTCCTTGAAACATTCTGTGAGTTAACCTCATGCATTTCTGTCCATAATACTGAATGTGGAGCACAGATTTCTGGCCTTGATCTATCCATGATCACTGCCTTAGTGAATAAGATAACTTTTCTGGTTTGTGTTTATAGTTCATAACTTTCCCCTAAATCCCAAACTCAACATATACATCTTCACTTGGGTTGTTCAATAGGAATTCTCAGTCCTAGCATAATCAGAAGCCTTTTTTTTTTTTAAATCTTCTTACCTCAATCTGTACTTTTTAAATCTTATTCATCTCATTAATTGGCAAGTTGGTCTTCTAGTTGGTTAGGAAAAGCTTTCAGTATTACCCTTGGCTTTTCTTTTTTCTCACATCCTACATCCAACCCGATAGCATTTTGGATTTCTTCATTTATCAGGAGTCTGGGTGAATATTACCTCCATAGTGTTCACTCTGATCCTGGCTACTGTCATGAAGTAACTGAATTCCTGGTTATTGAGATAGCCTCCTATTTGACCTCCCTATAGCTATCTTGTAGCCCTTCCCTTTTCTCTACTCATTCATAAAATTTACAGCCAAAACAAAACTTTAAAAACATGTCAATCATGTATCTGTTTTATGATTTCCAAACTCATGCCATAAACATTAAAACCCTAACAGTAACTAACAAGACTCTACCAGTGCTGTGTATAGAAAAATAATGAATACTGTGTAACTAAACATTTTCTAGCAGCCATGCTATTACATGTAAATAGTAAATATAATTTAAATGTTAAGACCCAAATATCAAAATACTGCTTCAACTCACCTGTGTAAGTAGTTAATGAGATTATTTACTTTTGAGATAGTAAGTCTTGGAAGTAGTGTGTACTTCATATAGTTCAGAAAAAATATTAGAAATACTTGTTTTTTATCTCAACTTCACAAAATTTACAACTGAAAAAGTAGACTCACATATCTTCAGGGAACTCCAAGTATTTTTGCAATAATTGGATGCACCATTGAGTTTTAAACTTTTAGTTTTAAAAGTGGATGAAATTCAGTTTTTATCTGTATTTCAAGTAGTAAAAGAAAGCCATGTGAGGCTAGTGACTGCCATGCCAACAGAGCAGCTCTGTCCCAGCATCCTTGTGGTGGGTCTCATCTCCCACTCCTTTCTCCTTTGCTCATTGTGCTCCAGCGGTAATGACCTCCTGTTCCTGCATCATGACAGACACATTGTATTTCAGAGCCTTGTGTTTATTGGCTCTCTTGATGAAGACTTGCCCTTCTTTAGGCTTTTGCTCAAGTATTACCTTCTTATCAGTACTTAGTACCTGGACTAGTTAACGTCCTTCTTAGCTTTTCATTATCAAACTGTTCCCCAAAGAAACAAGAACTATGGGGAGAGAAGACCTATTTACAGAGAAAAGCAGTGAAATGCAAGAATTATTCCATGTAGACACAGGTATGGTGATGTTAGGAAAAGGCTTGAATCCTCTGGACCTGCCTTCTGTCACAGTGGCTTATGGGAGACATGGCTGACTTACTACACAGTGGAAGGCTATTGCTAATTGAGGAGGAAATTTTGAATAGCCCAACAATCTTGAAAAAGAGTTAGTTGGTGGGGGAGTGGGGGGGCACATTCGTAACTTTATCATTTAAAAATGTACTAGAAAGCTGTGGTAATCAACATTGGTACTCGGATTAAGACTATGTATGTTAGTGATAACAAAGAATAGAAAGAAATCAACTGTGAGCTTCTTTCAGCCCTTGTAAATAGGATTTTCTGATAAGGGCACCAAGATATTCAGTGGATTAAGAATAGTCCCTTTCCACAAATGGTACTTAGACAACCACATATTCACGTTTAAAAAAAAAGTGTGAGTGAATCCACATTAGTTAAGATACTTATCTATGAACCATGCCCCCTTCTTCTGTCTGTTTTAAACATATTGAAAGGCAACAAAAGACACACAGTTGGAGAATAACGGGGAGTGACCTGTAAAACCATGTCAGCCCCTAGCTAGGAGAGAGACTCAAGAGTTTGAGAAGTTCAGAACTTGCTGTTAGAAAGCCAGGGAACAGGTCAGGGATGAGGAGGTGGCTCAGTTGGTAAAGTGTTCACTTCAAGGATAAGTTTAGGCCCCTGCACCCAAGTAGAAAGTTGGGCATGGTGGCACACACTGTAATTCTAGCACTGGGGACCTGGAGTCTGGAAAATGCTTAAGCTCACTGACCAGTTAATCTTATCAAATTGGTGTCCCCTACAGTCAGTTAGACTCTTATCTAACTTAAATGGTGTGGCATAACTTTTCTACTTGTTTTACAGATTTCCTTAGTTTACCCCTGCTTAGAATTTTTTAACTTTTATTTATTTATTGTTTGTTTTATGTGTATGGGTGTTTTGCCTGTATGGATTTGTGTGCACCACATAGGTACCTAGTACCCACAGAAGTCCAAAAAGGGTGTCAGATATCTTGGAACTGAAGTTACAGCTGCCTATGAGCCACCATGTGGGTTCTAGTTACTGAACTCCAGCAAGAGCTTTGAGTGCTTCTAACCAGTGAGCCATTCATCTCTCTAGCCCTGTGTTTATCTAGCTTTTGCTCCGAATGTAGTGTTTCATGATTTATTCTTGTGGTTGCCTGTGGCCTTGTTTGACTAACATTTCATGATCAGACATCTCATTGTTGAGATTGTAAGCCAGGGAAGTGGGGGCAGGTAGCTTTAGAATCCTAACCCTGCTCCTGTTTTTTTTGAGGAAAATAGATTCTAGCAGGTGCTTTAATGCTCATGTGGGGCATAATAATTTTCATTTCTGCTGTTTGGTCTTTTATAAATGGAGTATGAAAATGCACATTGATTTTGATTACTTTTTTATCTGCAAGATTAAGAGTCTGTACACTTCTCCAGAACTAATAGGTGTTGTAGAAGTGTAAGTTGGAACTATGTTGTGGCAGTCAGCCCTTCCGCCGTTTCAGGATTTTGAGGAAACTGGGAATGTTTTTTTCTCCCAGTAATAACCTTGCTAATGGATGGCAGTTCATAAGCACATTCCAACAGACAAGAGAAAAGGAACAGGGAACAAAAGGACTTTTTCCTAGTTTTTTAATATATTGCTACAAATAACATTGCAATTGAAAATAAAATATAAAGAACACCCAACAAAATAAATATTACAGGAAATTGCATAATAAAAAGCATATCCCACAGTACAGATAAGAGGTAAGAGTCTCCCTAACTACTCTTTTTGGAGAGAGGGCTTACTGTGTAGCCCCGGTTGGTCTCCTGCATTGACATCTTTTCAGCTAGCTGGGTTTATAGGTGCATGCTGCCTTGCTTCCCTTATTTTGTGTATTCCAACTTTCCATCTCATCCAGTTCAGACTAGATTGCTCTATTGCTGTTATGAGTTACCATGACTTAGAACTGCCTTTTTTTGGGGGGGGGGTCTGAGGAATGCTATTACCCCACCATTTACACTTTTATCTTTTGTCAGTTTGTTAACTGTGACACTCGCCGCATTTGAGGGACTTCCTTGTACTGCCTTCTCTCTGGGCTAGAGCTGTTCTATCCTGCAGTGTGTTCTAGATAGCTTAGGCCTTAAGGTCACTTACACACACACACATGCACACACACACACACACACACACAGCATCCAGCTGCCAGTGGAGAGCACATGTGCCCACCTCTCCTGCTGACAGCCTGTGGGGCTCAACATAATGGGCTCAGTGCCTAGTTATGCTTCTAATGAGAGCTGGGTGTCCTCTTTCTCCCCTAACCTATAGTTTATCATGCGTTTTCCTCAGAGTTATTTAAAAGACTAGCAAAAAGTAGTATCCTCCTTTAGTTCTAACTTTTAAAATGAACCAATTTTTTTTTAATTGATCATCTTGAACTCTGTAGATTCTAGTTATTTTGAAAACAGAGAAAAAGTCCCCTACTTACATTAGCACTTACATTAGTAAGGAAGCAACTTAAACATGCCCTGGAAGGAGGCCATCTCTTCCTTAAGGTAGACTGTTTAGTGATTTGGTATTGTGGGTGATGCTATGAATTTGTGATTTGCATGGCTTCAGATGTCATCATTTTTCCCCTGCTTTCTAGGAGGTAACAGCTAGCAGTCGCCACTATGTTGACAGGCTATTTGACCCTGATCCCCAGAAAGTTCTCCAAGGTGTCATGTAAGTAGTATGCATTTAAGACTCTATCAAAAAGTCTTGTTTGTCTTCATGTTTTAATCTGCCAAATATTATAACTATGAAAATGCAGGTTTAACTTCTTTCCTTATATTTGGCTTCATTTATGAGATGATTGATTGACAGTCATGACTTAATATTTTATTATAAAAATTCATTTATAGTTTTTAACAACGACTGGCTTCATGTTTTGTAGAACACTTGTTTTCTATTTTAAAATGTTTCCTTTGAAGAATGCTTTTGCTTTTAATATCTATAAAAATAAAATTAAAAACTGATAGGGCTTTGTTGTTGTTTTGCTTGTTTTTTGACTAGCTTATCAACTGTCATCAAAATTTCCAAGTGTTGAAAACTGAAATATCAATCATTAAAAAAGAAAAGAAAAGAAAGCAGTCATTAGAAAATTTAAGTTATTGAGAACAGAGAGCATGTATGTTCTTCTTTTCCCAAAGTTTCTTGATCTTTAATGAGGGAAAACATTTTTTTAAAGGATTTTTTTTTATTTTAATTTTTTTAAATTTTATGCATATGAGTACACCACCATTGCTCTCTTCAGATACACCAGAAGAGGGTACCAGACTCCATTACAGATGGTTGTGAGCCACCATGTGGTTGCTGGGAATTGAACTGAGGACCTCTGGAAGAGCAGTTGGTGTTAACCACTGAGCCATCTCTCCAGCCCAAGGGAAAACATTTTTAATCAACACATTGTAGGTGATTTTGAAATTA
Organism: Grammomys surdaster; assembly: GCF_004785775.1. Lineage (NCBI taxonomy): Eukaryota > Metazoa > Chordata > Mammalia > Rodentia > Muridae > Grammomys > Grammomys surdaster. The sequence continues at coordinate 617,678 of NW_021620534.1, read as the reverse complement.
AAGTTGGACAAGTAGGATGAGATTTCAAGGGACTAGAAGGCAATTTTTCTTTGCTTGTGTGTTCAGTGGCTGTTCCTTTTAACATGTTAGTTCTGAGGAAGAAGACACATAAGGCTGCTTGTGGAACTGGGAAGCATGGGACCTATAGGCCTCAATTTTGTGCATGGAACAAGGTTCAAAGGAGGATGAGGATGAAATGTGTTTGGGATAGCCATCAGGCCACAAGGATAGGGTCTCGTCCTCTTCCTCTTTTCTTGCTAACGTTTCCGGTCAAATAATACTTTAAATTTTATTCTTGCTCAGCCACGGTAAGCTATATGCTTTGCTTATGACCTTTCTTTTGACTATAATTCTTTTCAAAAATAATTACATGTGGCTGGGCATGGTGGCACACACCTTTAATTCCAATACTTAGGAGGCAGAGGCAGGCAGATTTCCATGAGTTTGAGGCCTCCTCTACAAAGCCTCCTCTACAAAGTGAGTTCCAGAACAGCCAGGGCTACATAAGAAATCTTGTCTTTGGAGTTGGGGGAGGAAAAAGCCAAAACCAAATAAAAGTTACCTGTATGTTTGTGTGCTCAAGTATATTTATGTCACTATATGTATACAAGTGTCTACAGAAGCCAGAAGGGAATGTTGGATTCCCTGAAATCAGAGTTACAGGAGCTTAGGAGCTACCCAGCGTGGGCACTGGGAACAGAACCTCAGGCCTCTCAGGAGCAGCAAGTGTTTTTAACTGCTGCGCCATCACTCCAGCCCCTTGACTGTAATCTTATCCAGAGTCAGGAAAGCTGGCTGCGACTCACTTAAAACATTTGGCACTATTTTCCCCTTTGTTTTAGAGGAACAAAAAGAGGTGATACCTTCTCCCCATGATAAAGTTGCTTTTGTTCCTTAACTGAGAGAATTTGTGATGATTTAATCAGCTCTTTTAAAGACTAGTTTGAATGTTATCAGAAAAAGTGGTATGAAAGCCTCCATTGAGTAAATTAGTTGTGGTTATGACTACCCAATTAGTGGAGAGGGTAGGTCTACATGATGTTGCTCTGTAGGCAGCAGGCACTCATTCCATGGACCAGACAGCTCTCTAGATAGACAATACTGAATATTACTTAGGATTGAATGTTCAGTGTATATTAGAAGATGATACTTCCATCATCATTACTGCTTGGTAGGATTTACTCGTCAGACATCTTACCTGGTTCCTTGGGTTACATCTGATAGAGTAACTGAAGCTGGTGCTACTTGTCACTTTCAGGAACATCTTAATTTCCCAGAGACCACTATAGCTTTCCAAAAGCTAATAAGTAAGAGAGTTCCAGAGTAGGAGATGGAAGAGCAGGGGAGACACTGAAGTGTAACACAACAGCTTAGGTGGGATACATTAGATAGCCTTAGTGCCTCCTGAAAAGGGTCAGGTCTTAGACATGATTGGCTGTCAGGATGGGCAGACAAAGGAAAGGCATTGATATGAAGCCCTGGATTGAGAATGGGTTGGAGTTGGCCAACAGTATGTTAAATCCCTGGTTGTGTCATTTCCTGGTGGGGTCCTTTCCTGGTCATGTGTTTGAGCCAATTACTCAATTTCCTTGAACCTTTGTTTCATCACCTTAAAGAGAAAATAACCACTCATCCTACCAGATTGTTGTAAGAATTATAAAATTCAGTGCCTGTCATGGGCACCATCACTTAAGTAGTGGCTGGTTGTTATTGGCCCAGTTTGAAGTAACTTTAAAAAGATATGGAAAGGCATTGCTTCCCTAGTTTCCTCTCTGTTTTGTGGAGGTTCATCAATACAATATTGATAGAGGAAAAAGGGAACCACAGTGATATTTAGGAAAAAGTGCATGTATTTATTTACTTTATGTATATGAGTACACTGTAGCTGTCTTCAGACACACTAGAAGAGGACATCGGATCCCATTATAGATGGTTGTGAGCCACCATGTGGTTGATGGAAATTGAACTCAGGACCTCTGGAAGAGCAATCAGTGTTCTTAACCACTGAGCCATCTCTCCAGCCCTAATCCTTTTTTATACACATTTTCATAAAATCACATAGAAGCTATGTTGGATACAGTAGATATCTAGAGGAAAGTATTTAGACTAGGGCCAACAAAAGATAGCCTGCTTGTTTCAGAGGAGAAATAGATAAACTGAAGTAAACAATTACAAATCTAAAATGTGCAAATGGAGGAACATAAAAGAATTGATAAGAACTATAGCTTAATCTACAAGACAACTCGAGTTCTATGTTTTTGCATAAAAATTTATTTTTCTCACAAAAGATTATGAACATAGGTAAGATATCAGGAAAAACAAAGTTGAAGAAATTAAAGGTAAGCAATGAGTTTTCATCTTAGTCTGTAACTAGTAACATAACTATAAGTATAGAAAGCTACCTTGTGGGTAATGCAAGCATGCACATGTTACCTAGTCAGTGAATGCAGCCTCGTTCAAAAAATTATATTAGCAATCGGTACTACTTGACAGTTGTTAAAGAACGAGCAGTTATCTAACGTAACTTTTTTGTTGGTAGTATAACATTCCTCATGAATTCGGATCCTACTATATCAAAGGCTTGAATACAAAATCCGATCTTTTTTTTTTTTCCTAAACAAGCAAAGTTTCATATGCATGACTGAGTAGAAGAGAGGTGTGGTGTGAGATTTTTGCAGATAGGAGTGGTACTCATGTAGGTCATGAACTGTGGTAGAATTGGCAGTCACAAAAGGGAGTAGGCATAGCAGACAGACTAGATAGACTACATTGCCAATTCTCAGCTTTTTCTAGTATGGAGAGCTGTACGTGGTTTTAAATAACAATTGTAGAAATAGAACATGGTAGTAGCCATAATTCTAGCACACAGGAGGCAGAGGCAGGAAGAACTTGAGTTTCGGGCCAGCTTTGGCTACATAGCAAGTTCAAGGGCAGCCTGGGCTATATGATACCTTGCCTTAAAACAACACCAGCAAATAACAAAGGACAATTAGAGTACAGTTTTTTGTTTTTTTTTGTTTTGTTTTGTTTTGTTTTGGGGCAAGGTTAGCATGGTATTGGTTCAACTATCTTAAATCTCATAGTTGAAGTGTTCAAAGATTTTACAGATCATGAATCAAATCTACTTAACACTCCACCCCCCACCCCCAACACACAAACACACATGTGCCATGTGTTTGAAAACATCTAAACAAGGCTTCTGGTCTGGTTTTTATTTCAGTGATTTTTCAAAAGAAGATCAATTGATATTCCCATGTAACCATGCATTTATATCCCTGTGTTGAAAGGGAAAGGTGACCTGAACAGACATGGCTGGCTCTATCAGTTCAAAGTTGAGTATAATCAGGGTTAGCCTTGATTCCTCCAGAAATTCACAGGTAGTTGTCAATCCCACAGTAGTGTAAACTGTGAGATTCTCACCAAGAATCAGTTTTTAAAGTGCTTTCTAAAGGATTTTATTGTACTGAGATGAGGTTGTTATGGTAATGATTATTGTTTTCTGGTTCCAGAAAGTAATATGCCTCTGCTTTTGATATAGACAGGTTCATTTCTTCTGTTTTCTTTTCTTTTGAAATGAACCAGAATTAGTAGTAGTTTATATAAAAATGAAGTATTTGTTTCTTGAGAAATTTTAAGTTACAAGGTTAACTTTTAGCAATATTTTCATCTCTCCATGTAGGCAGTAACTCTTCAGAAAAGGCATCATAGGAGTGATGTTTTGTACCCTTTGTAACACCTAGTACAGTGCAGAGCTCAAAAACTAACCGTTGACTTTCAGAAGAATGTAAATAAATCATGCCTGCCCTTTCCCCAGTATCAACAGACAAGATAGACAAAAAATTGTGTTGTTTTGATCTCCTGGGAAAAGGATGTCGTACTAAAAGTTAGAAATGCTTTTATTTTGTATACAGACATAGAAAATAAAAAGAAAGATTACAAATTTTCTTTCTCAAAAGGTTGCTATAAAGGACTCATGTGTAGAAGAAAAAAAATATCATCTGCCATAGAAGGCATGAATTGGTTCTTTTGTTTTGCTTTGGTTTAGTTTTGTTTTTCAAAACAGGGTCTCCCTGAGTAGTCTAGGCTAGCTTAAAACTCATAAGCCTTTTCTTTCAGCCTGTCAGTGCTGGGGTGGTAGGTACAAGCCCCAAACCTGGTGATATACTTGGATCTGCCATTTAATATGCAGGTTCTCAGAAACAAGCAAGCATACAAACTTGAGCTGCAGCTTTCTCATATGTAAATGGGGTTAAAACACCCAAGGCTGCCATGATGATGAAATAGAGTAGCAGGTACTATTTAAACTTTAAAGATAGATGGGACGGATGGACAGACAGACAGACAGACAGACAGGCAGGCAGGATGGATGGGTAGGTAGGTAGGTAGGTAGGTAGATGGAGTACTACACAAACTTTAAAGATGGATGGATGGATGGGTGGGTGGATGGATGGATGGATAAATAGATCTTACATAGTTTTGTTATACTGATGTCTTCATTGGGTAAAGAATTATTGTAAGTAATGATCCATATAGCAATGTCTCTGATATTTTTAGGTCAGACTTAACATTCTTGCTGGTAAAAGGAAATGGACTTACAGCCTAAAAAAGAGATGAGTGTGCTCCAATTAAATGTTCCTAGAGAGACACCTACCCAAACCTGGAGCTGTCAGGTCATCCTGTGGGGAGTGACGTTAACATCATTATTAGACTGAGGAAAGGGATGATTAGATGATGACAGGTAGATTGACAGATTCTACTGTGTACTTAATGTGGTGACTGCCATCTCTTTTTGTTTTAACAGTTTCATGAAAATGACCTGTTAAGTGATCAAAGTAACAACTGAACTTATTTAATTTGCCTGTGTAACATGGCTATATTTACTTACTGGAGCCAAAGCAAACATTCTTTTTTTCTTAGACATTGATACAAACTTTTAAGAGAATTAGAAAATTGGTTTTGTGTGTGTGTGTGTGTGTGTGTGTGTGTGTGTGTGTGTGTGTGTTGTCTGTAACACACTTTACTTTCAGGTATTTGGAATGGGTCCACAAAGTATTGTAGGGATAGACACCTCATTTTTTTTTTTCTTAGTTTAGGAAGGATGAAGGGGAAATGAGGAACAGGATTGAGAGTTCTGTAGTAGAGAACCAAAGCAGTGTCTGGCATGCCAGAGCCACAACAGGCAGTCTCTGGGTTGGCTGTGCTGTGTTATTGTGGGAGGAAAGGAAACACTAAGAGTGGGAGGTGATGAGAGTGCAGTGCAGACTGCTACATTAGAATCGTAGTAGCCAGGCAGTGGTGGCGCACGCCTTTAATCCCAGCACTTGGGAGGCAGAGGCAGGTGGATTTCTGAGTTCAAGGCCAGCCTGGTCTACAGCGTGAGTTCCAGGACAGCCAGGGCTACACAGAGAAACCCTGTCTCGAAGAAAAAGAAAAAAAAAAAAAGGAATGGCAGTGACTCAGAGCTGTCTTTAAGAAGAAGCCAGTATAGACTTCCAGTGGGAGCCCAACTGTTCTTTACTGAGGTCATGGTATTTTACTGTTGTATAATTGTGTATCAGAAAGTATAGCAGATAGATCATAATTCAAGGCAGTGTACCGTATAGACCATGACATGTTTCAAGGCACAGGCCAAGAAGATTCTGTACTTTTCCATCACCTGACCCCTCTTACCCCCTCCCCTTGCAAAACATGCTATAAAAAAGCATTTCATGTTCAAAAAAAATTAAATAAAAAATAATAAAAAAATAAAAAACTTTAATAAATCTCATTCTGCCTCATAATGAATAGTTAATTATCTGCTTTAAATCATCCAGAAGATGTGAGGGAAAGTTTACAGAGAGGGTTAGATCAGTCTTTGAAAGACTTAGCCTTAGATGGTTAATGGAAAAGCATGAAGTTTCAGTGTTTGCCCCAATACATAAAAATCGCATTTAGCAATGCATGCTGACGCCAGCTTTCAGCACACCTCTAAGCACTAGCATTCCCCAGTGATTACTGAAGAAGATAATTTTAGAAGAGTTGGTGCTTTTTGTGTATCTTAGGAAGGTGCTGGGGATTGAACCCAGGGCCTTGAGTATGTTAGGCAAGCTCTCTACCATAGAGCCATACTCTCAGCTAATAAATGTGCTTCATCTGTTGAGTTGGTTTTTGTTGTTTTTTACTTTCGCCCCCCACTTTTCTACCAGATCATGTTTGCCAACTCTAAGTTTTTCTAGAATGTAACTTTTAGGATTGCAAAGTATTCTTATATATTGTAGACCTTTACTATTTAAAACAGGGAGAAGCGAAATTGTTTGGGGGAGCTTATTTTGGGATACAAAAGAGATGGATGAACTGACAACCTGAGTGCCACCTAACAGTGGTTGTAATAACCCCTATCCAGTTTCCCCTTATTTTTTGGTAACACTGTTATACTATCCTGCAATGTTTTAGACTCATAGTAACAATACCTACTTAATACACTTAATCCCCAGAAGAAAGTAATGTCTTCCCTGTTTATAGAGATAAGATGATTATAGTGTTCTCATATGTAATCCTTAGGTCTAGCTATAGTAAAAACCTTCTGAGGTAGTTGATTGTGAGAACTGCCAGGGTGTCCTGAGACAGCTGTGTGCTGTTGATGACTCACTTGGACAGAGTGAATGCTGCTGAACTGGTTCTGATTTTCCAAATGCTTAACTTTTGATTAAAATGAAAACTTTTACTTATGTGACATATATGCTACAAGAAAAAGGGCCATTTTCTTTTTATTTGTTATATATTTATTTTACATCTTTACCACAGTTTCCCCTCTTCCCTCCCCTATTTAATACTTTCCTTCTTCCACTTCCCTCCTCTCCCCCACCCATTCCTCCCTTTCTCTTTAGAAAAGGGGAGGTCTCTGATAGATATCAATCAGCCTTGGCATATCAAGTTGCAGTAAGACCCCATGCAGTTTCTCCTGTTGAGGCCAGACAAGACAGCCCAGTAAGAGGAAAGGACCTCAGAGGCAGGCAACAAAATCAGAGACAGTTCCTGCTCCTATTACTAGGAATCCCACATGAAGACCCAGCTACCCAACTGTTACATATGTGCAGAGGTCAGACCTATGCAGGCTCCCTGGTTGGAGGTTCAGTCTCTGAGCTCCTATGGGCCCAGGTTAGTTGATTCTGTAGGTTTTGTTGTGGCGGCCTTGACCTCTCTGGTCCCTTCAATCCTTTCTTTCCCTCTTCAGCAGGATTCCCCAAGCTCTGCCTAATGTTTGGCTGTGGGCCTCTGCTTCTGTTTCCATCAGTTGCTGGGTGAAGCCTTTTTGATGACTGTAGTAAATAATTATATTAAAAATCTCAATGTTGAGAGCTGGGGAGATGACTCAGTGGTTAAGAGCATTGACTGATCTTCCAAGAGGACCTGAGTTCAATTCTGAGAAGCTACATGGTGGCTCACAACCATCTGGAATGGCATCTGATGCCCTCTTCTGGTGTGTTTGAAAAGAGTGACAGTGTACTCATACATAAAATAAATAAACCTAAAAATAAAAATCTCTATGCAGGGTTTCTTTCCACCTTTGACCATTTATGTTCCCAGATGAAAAACACACACAGCGTTTATATTTTAATATGCCTTAGGCAGCACAGTAGCTGGGCAACTGCCTGCCCTCCATGCTGTTAGAATCCACTTTTCTACAATAACTCTGAGTTACTATTTACTAATTCCATGTTCCATCTGGGCCGCACTTAACTCCAATTAGTCAGCACACATGGCCATGTTTTTATGGCCCAGCTATCCCATTGCAGCTCTCTTCCTCCCTCCTACATGTTCTTCCTCTTTGGCTACATTCTGCTTCTCTCCCACTCCTTGTCTCAAGCCCAGGAAACCATACTCCACCTATTTCTCTTCTCCCCAGCTGTTGGCTGCTGGCATCTTTATTTACCAAGCAGAATTAACTGGGGGCAAGGTCCCTGAGTGTCATGTGTGTCATGTGTCTTACCTGTGGACTCTCTCTCCACATGTCCTTGGGGCAGACAGTTTTGGGGGGATGCAAATTAACATTATAATACAAGTAGCATTAGGCCAACCCACTACAGATGATGGTTATAGTAGGCTTCTGTCTGCAAGTATAGCAGAATAGTATTAGCAGTGTCAGGGGTGGATGCCACTCATGGCATGGGTCTCAAGCTGGGCCACTCATTTTCTGCTCCATCTTTATCCTGCCACATATTATAGGCAGGACAAATTGTAGATGGATGGTTTTGTGGCTGGGTTGCTGTCTCAATCCAGTCCCTCCAGTGGAAGTCTTGCCTGGTTATAGGGGATAGCCAGTTCAGGCTCCATATCCCCCATTGCTAGAAGTCTTAACTAGGGTCACCCTCAGATTCCTGAGAGTTTCCATTGTCCTTGATTCCTAGCTCCTCCCAGAGATGCTCCTTCACCTCTGGTCTTAGCTGTCTCTCCCAGTACTCCTCCCTCTGTCTCCCCACTCCATCCCTCCTATTCCCATGCCTCC
>NW_021620534.1:594021-609183 GCF_004785775.1 Grammomys surdaster | reverse complement strand
CCCACTCCATCCCTCCTATTCCCATGCCTCCTCCCTCTGTCTCCCCAACTCCATCCCTCCTATTCCCATGCCATTTGCTTTAAATCTGGACAAAAAAGGTTTTCCACTCATTTGTAAAACTAAGACGGGAGATCTCTCTGGCCATCCTTACAAGTGTCTGAGGTGCCCTTGGGTGTGGTAATGCTCCCTCCCCGCTTTTAGAACAGTATTATGTAGGAACACAGCCCTCTTGTGTTCAGTATTAGAGATTTCTCATCAGTTACTTTAACAATATTTCATTGGCAATTATGAGTTAGTTTTGCCTTATTTATATTTTCTCTACATATCCTTTGGGGCCATCTATGAATTTGTAAACCAAATAGACATTTATAGAGGTACTTTTATTTTAAAAGGCAATTTTATTTTTGAAGTAAAGAATTCTGTTTTGTGTGGCTAGAATAAAAATTGGCAAATACATAAAAATATACAAAAATTATTTTTTATCTTTTTAAAATATAATTGGCTATGTAAGCAGAAATACTAATCCTGTGTAGTGTGTTGTTTCCAACCAAGTTGAAGACAAAGTGTGTGAGCACAGCAGGACACGGAAAGGACAGGATGGAAATGTGTTCACAATTCTATGAAGACCAAATGTAAGAAATTAAATATTGCATTAGAAATTTTAAAGAAGCCATTAAAAAACAAAATCAAACTTCACAGGGGTAGGTACAGCTAGTGATAGTCAAGCAGATAAGATGGAATCCTGAGAACTGTTGAGGAGCTGGAGAGAGAGAGGCGAGAGTGATTAAGAGGACCTGCCTTTACAGAGGACCCAAGTTTGATGCCCAGCCCCATGTTGTGTGCTTCACAGCTACTTGTAACGCAAGATTCAGGAGGTCAGACACCTTCTTCTGATCTGTACTCACATGCACACACACGCACACATGCACACACGCACACGAGGAAGAGAAGCAAAAGAAAAGGAGGAAAGGAGGAGCATTAAAACACTAGGATCAAATAACTCTTCCTGAAATCCTTGCCCTCTAGCACTTAAGACCCTTATTCTAAGAGTCTTCTGCTTATGCACACACAGCGGGGGTGTGACTATGAATGGATCTATGAGACTATATGAGAATGAATGGGAATCCCTGAAAGGCTGCTGAGTGCTGGTAGAGGATGAGTGGCTCTAAAGTCACAGCTGAGGTAGAACACAGTGGTCCTTGCTGCACAGTCATGTAGGTGCCATTGGCTGGTGGTTTGTCATCTACTCCCAGAGTTGTGCTGAAGTAGCCTAACACACTCCTTTGTATTCAAAGGAATGTTGCCCATTTTAGAGGAGTCCAGCTTGTTTTTAGTGGAAGTCTTTATCAGTGCTCAGGATTTCTGCTTCTTGTTGGATAGTCCCATAGCCAGTTAGCACCTGTCACTGTCCCCTCTCCTTAGCACTCTGGCTGACAAGGGTGAGGAGCTGAGATTTGTTAATCTTTTCTGTCCTTGCTTTATCCGAGACGTTGCATGATAAAGTGGAATGAGTTGGCCTTTGATACTGTCCTATGGTGTCTCAGTGTGCTTGTTTTTGTTTTTCTTCTGAATTTAGAGACATGAAAAATGCTGTAATTGGAAACAATAAACAGAAAGCCAACCTCATCGTTCTAGGAGCTGTTCCAAGGTATGTTTGCTGTCTAACTAACTTCCTCTGCCTTTCTTGCCGAGTCTCTTGTGTCCTCTGACTTCCATTATAAGACACCTCATGCTGGGCAATGGTGGTGCACGCCTTTAATCCCAGCACTTGGGAGGCAGAGGCAGGCGGATTTCTGAGTTCGAGGCCAGCCTGGTCTACAGAATGAGTTCCAGGACAACCAGGGCTACACGGAGAAACCCTGTCTCGAAAAACAACAACAACAACAAAAAAAAAACAAAAAATAAAATAACAACAATAACAACAACAAAAAAAACCAAACAAAAAACCAAGACACCTCACTTCTCATAGTCTTTCTTGGTTTTTTAGAATAAATGTGTTTTAAAATAATGCCTTAATGTACACTAACCATGTCTAAGGAAACATATACACATAAATGCAAGTGTGTGTGTGTGTGTGTGTGTGTGTGTTTGTGCATGCGTGTGCTTAGGGAGCACCAGGGTTCATAGAACAAGAAAAATGGTCCTAAGTGGTGGAGGTTGAGGATTTGGGAATAGTTCTTTGACAAGTGGGCTCAAACTGGCATGGGATAATTAGACAGAGAAGAAAGCATTCCATTCACAAAGAACTTCACAAGGACTCTGAACATTTTTGTTAAGAGAATTAGTAAGAGTTCCTCTTAGTATTACTGCTGTGAATTCAGAGTCTGTTTCTACTTCGCATCTAAGATTCAGTAGAATTTGGCATTGGGAGTCTTCAGATCCTGAAGGGACCCACCAGGAAGTGGCAGACAGCGTGGGGGATGGTGCTGTTTCTAAAGAGACCACTTGCTTACAAATTTCAGATTTATATTTTAGTAAACTGAGATAAGATATTTATTTTGTACAAAATAAAACAATGTCTTAGATATTTGTTTCTCAATGTTTTCTCATTGAGTATAAATAATTACTTAAAAAATTCAAATAAGTTCAGACTATATTTTTAGTTTTCATTTTTTAAAACTTTTTTTGAGATAATATTATTCCATATCTGCCTTTCTTTCATCTCTCCAATCAATAGTCCCTCTTTCTACCTTTCTCTTTCAAATTCATGGATTCCTTTTTTATTAGTTGTTGGTGTGTGTGTGTGTGTGTGTGTGTGTGTGTGTGCGCGCACACGCATGTCTCTGTGTGTAAGTGCTCAGTTTGTATACTGTTACTTGTATGCATGTTTTCAAGGCTGACCCTTTGATACTCAATAACCTGTTGTTGTGCTCTTCTTTGGAGAAGACTCTTTGTCCAGTTCCGAGCATTTCTTAGTTGCCTGTACTTCATCTGGGGACAAGGCCTTGTGAGGTTTTCCCCATCCATGTTACATGTCTGCTGGTGCCATCCATGTTTAGACAGTCATGTAGTGAGACTATGGTATAGCTTCTGACATCCTAGAAGACACATTCTTACAGCAACCTCCCTGTTCCTCTGGTTCTTACAGTTTTTCTGCCTACTTTTCTTCAATAATCCGTGAGCCTTACGTGTAGGAGTTGTGTTGTAAATGTTTCCGTTGAGAGTATGCTTTGCAACTCTGCCTTTTGATTGGTGTGTCTACCACATTTTTATTATGTGGGATGTATTTCCCATACTGCTTTTATTACACTGCTTTGTTACGTTTATTATATTTGGTTTTACAGTCCGTTTACCAAGTCCCCTTTATTTCTTTAGATTGTTGTATTTGCTTCAACAAGAAACCTCAAGCACAGAATTGAAAACTGAATGTGCAGTGGTGTTAGGGAGTCTTGCAATGGGCACAGAAAATAATGTCAAGTCTCTACTAGACTGCCATATTATCCCTGCCTTACTACAAGGTACGTAGGGAACCACTTTCTACATAGTCTGTTTACAGTGTTTTAAATTTTGGTTGAAAGATGTGTCTCATGCTGGGAAATGGTGTCCCACGCCTTTAATGTCAGCACTCAGGAGGCAGAGACAGGCAGATCTTTGTGAGTTTGAGGCCAGCTTGGTCTAAAGATCGAGTTCCAGGATAGCCGGGCTACACAGAAAAATCCTGTCTCAAAAAATAAGACAAAAAACAACAGAAATTGTGTCTCACGTGTAGTTTATCTTAATAGGACTACTGTCCCCAGACCTGAAGTTCATTGAAGCTTGCCTCCGATGCCTTCGGACAATCTTCACCAGCCCCGTCACTCCAGAGGAGCTATTGTATACAGTGAGTTTGGGGTATTTGGGGGTCACAGTCAATCTATTTTTAGTTTGCTTAGTGTCTCCTAATCCACCATAACTGTTAAATGTAGAAGTCATAGCAAGTATGTGACTTTCTGCTTATTTGGAATGTTGAATGTTATACTTTGTAAATAAGTGAATAAGTTACAGTTACACACTCTGAGAACTTACATGCTGTTTTTAAAGCCTCGGCTCTGTGTGTTGATTTTATATATAAATTAAGAGAGTATGTTTTTCTAAATTATGAAACATTTCAATTTTATGCTTTGGAGATTTTATTTCATAGAGACACTTGAAAGTTCAAAAGTGTTAAAGGCAGGGCAGTGTGGGTGTGTGGGCAGCCACAGAACTGTACTGGCTGACTGGACTGTGTGGAGGTCAACTGTCGAAAGCTGCTCAGACACTAACTACAGTCAGTCAGTACGTAAGGGGATATTTTTATGTAGAAGTTAGGTCCCAGTTCTTCCTGCCAGCCTCATGCTCCCTTAAATAAGACTCAGACTCAAAATATATTTACTATTATAAATTAGCTAGGCTCTTCTCTGACTAGATCGTAACTAAAGATAACCCATTTCTTTTAACCCACATTCTGCCACATTGCTGGTTACCTGTGCTCGGGTACCATGCATACATCTCATCTCGGTACATCTTTCTGGCCCAATTTCCTGCCTGACTCTATCCCAGAATTCTTTCTCCTCCCTAATGTCCCACTTCAATTTCTTGCCTAAGCCATAGGCCATAGGCTTTTTAACTGACAGGTGATGCTTCCATACAGTATACAAGATGTTCTCTCTCCATTTCTACTTGGAATCCTACTTAATCTGATTGGTAACTGGAGGCAGTTATGTAACTATTCCTTGTTCTTTTTATCATGTCTGCACTACAGATATAAAAATTTAGTTGTCAGAGAGGACACACAGAAGAAGATGGTTAGGAGGTTATTGGAAGAGTTGGTGAGTCAGAGCAGTAGAGGAAGGGAAGAGGAAGAAGTGGATTAGAAATGAGCAGTCTTGGAATCTGACCAGCCCTTTTTCCCTCTGCTCCTTCTCAGCCTCTTGGACTTCCATGGCTGTTTTGCAGTCTTTCTCCTTTTGTTTTAAGAACTACTCGTGACAACTCAGAGTTGTACTAACGTGCAAGCAAGGAGCAGAGATTCCACTTTCAGGGAATTACAGCCTTCTGTTTCCCTACTTAGCCCATTCTTTCTTCCTCGCCTTCTGTTTTTGTCTGTAGACCAGCATTGTTCCTTTGGGAAATTAATTAGGTCACATATTCTTAGATCCTCCTCAGGCTTGCAGAATCAGAATCAATCATTGAGGGCTGGAGAGATGGCTCAGTGGTTAAGAGCACTGACTGCTCTTCCAGAGGTCCTGAGTTCAGTTCCCATGGTGGCTCACAACCGTCTGCAATGGGATCCAATGCCTTCTTCTGGTGTGTCTGAAGAGAGCTACAGTATACTCACGTATATTAAATAAATATATATTTTTTTTAAGAATCAGTCATTGAGACCATTCTTTTTGTGTGTACATTTGTACATAAGCATGGCTTTGGAATGTGTCCCACGTTAAAACTAGGAAGCTTGAGCCAAATTTCCTTTTCTATCTGGTTCAGTCTGAAAATCCCCTTTCAGTTTGTAATTGGTTTTGCATTACAAATAAAAGGAAATCTTGGAAAGCCTGGCAGCAGGGTTCTCTTTTCCTTTGCCACCATGTGTTACCAGTAAGCAAGGTAATAGGCTATAAGCTTTTTATGTGTCTGTGTATGTTTGTGAATGACATGCAAGAATGTGTGTGCTTGCATGTATATGGCTGTGTATACGTGTGCACATGCACATTGGTGTCCTTGTACATGTGAGGCCAGAAATTGGCATTGGGTATCTTGCTCAGTTGCTCTCCACCTTATATGTTGAACCCAGAGCCCATAGATTGAGCTAGTCTAGCTAGCTGTCCTGTTTAGGAGATAACCCCATCTGCTTCCTGGGGCTAGTATTACTGGTGGGTTGCCACACCCACCTGGCTCGTGGGTCCTGGGGATCTGAACTCCTAATCCTTGTGTTTGCATAGCTCCCTGGATAGTGGGTACTTTACCCATGGAGCCATCTCTCCAGCCTAGGAGTGGGCTTTATGTGAGAAGTTATTAATCATGTGAAGTGTCCTGCCTTGGCTACATTGAAAATAGCAAGCACATCATGGTTGTTACTGGTGTTTACCATAACATCTCAAGATCCAAACAGTCAGACTTGTTTTATACAGTACTTCTGTATAGACTGTTTAACATTGTTTGTGTTAATAAGTCACCCCCTCATATTTTGATTCCAGAATTGTTTTTTTTCCCTACTCTTGGCAATGCTGTTTTATAGTGAGACCATTGGTTACTTTCAGGAGTTATTAAGTTCTTTGTCTAGGACTTTATTTTCAAGGATGGCTATGAAAACATCTTTATTTTATACTTGAACAATTCGAAGGGCCATGATGCTTTTATTTTGCTATACCTTTAAGAGACTTGATTTAATACCATTGAGATACAAGAAGCTTTGAGATAGGGGATGGCTCAGGGGAGTTAAGAGCACTGGCTGCTCTTCCAGAGGTCCTGAGTTCAATTCCCAGCAACCACATGGTGGCTCACAACCATCTGTACTGGGATCTGATACCCTCTTCTGGTGTGTCTGAAGACAGCGACAGTGTACTTAGATACATAGTTGTAGAAAGACTCACTCACATATATGCTTAGTGCCTAAGTTTCTTGTTGCTGTCTGTTCCTTCCCTTCCATCCAGGATGCCACGGTGATACCACACCTCATGGCGCTGCTGAGCAGGTCCCGCTATACCCAGGAATATATCTGCCAGATCTTCTCACACTGTTGCAAAGTAAGAACGAGAGTAAATGTTCTCACTGTAAACTTGTATGTCTTCTCGTATGTAACAGAGCTGATTGTTGAAGCCTGAAATGCACTCTGGCTTGCTTTCTGGGTATGAGTGTGATACTTAGGGGTGAATGTGCTGTTTGACATCTCTCTGGGCCTTGTGTAAATTTTATTGACTTCAGCATACTGTACGTTTGTCTACTTATTGAGAGCTTTTACGTTTTCACTTAAAAGAAGTGCTTGATAGCCTCTTTTTAATATAATGGTCTGAGGGCAGCGTGGGAAGAGGGCAGAGCAGCAGCACCTCGTCCTGCCCTCTGTGCTTAGTGTCTGAAAGATCAGTTTCTGTGCTCTTAAAAGGCCCTGGCTGTCTTGGAACTTGGTCTGTAGATCACCTGGCCTTGAACTCAGAGATCTGCCTGCCTCTACAAGTGCTGCTCTACAAGTGCTCCCAAGTGCGGGGTCAAAGGCGTGTGCCACTGCCACTGGCCTTTATTTGAAATTTTGGAAATTCTTAAGTGCCTTCTAACTTTTACTCAGGTTTTTTTGTGTATGTTCTGATGATCCAGGCAGTGATTGTGGAAAACATTGCCTGCCTTTTTATCATGTGTAACTCAGATGCCAGGTGGAGCACTTCTGGTCTCAGGAAGGAAGTAGGAAATAAATATACCTACCACCCTACAGTAGGAGGCTCACTCTTCTGTGCTGTTTAGCATGTCTTCCCTAATAAAATTAGTTTACCTGGCTTCAGGAATGATATCTACCTTGTAATCTAATTATTTTTAACCCCATCTAGTCCCTAACTGATTATCACAGCCTAAAATATAAGGGTTTTGCTTTGCCCCGTCCCCTCCCATCCTTGAGATTTCTGTTATTGATTGTTTTGAACATTTGTAGGCCAATTCGTAGAAAATGAAACTTTGCTGAAATTCATTCTCTAACAATGGGTTCAAATCCACAAGGTGTAAGTATTCTTAATAACAGAGTTATGTCTTAGTCCCATCCCTGCAAATTGCTTTCAAGGTTCAGCACCAGAAGTTTCTGAGCATCTGAAATTGCTGAATGCTGTCTCAGCTGTGGTCAGAGATGAAGGGGTCATTCATTACATCACCTCTGCTTTACTGGAGAGATGTATGTCAGCCAACCCTGTAACCACTACTAACAAGCAGTTCTATTAGAGAAAAACACCTTTACTAATCTTTCTTTTTGTTTGATAGTTTATTATTCTTACTAAATAATCACATTTAAGTATTCTGAGATATAAGTGAACCTCCAGGGACTTGAGCTGAACCCGTGCCAACAGTAATGACTCGGGTGCACAGTAGCCTCGTGTGTCTTTGAAAACAGCTGTCCATGTGGTCTTTCTTTCTTTTCTTTCTTTTTCTTTTCTTTTTTTTCCTTTCTTTTTTCTTTTTTTTGAGACAGGGTTTCTCTGTGTAGCCCTGGTTGTCCGGGAACTCACTCTGTAGACCAGGCTGGCCTCGAACTCAGAAATCCGCCTGCCTCTGCCTCTCAAGTGCTGGGATTAAAGGCGTGCGCCGCCACCACCCATATGGTCTTTCTGCTGTGCTTAGTCATGAAAATCTTTTGCTTCTATGTTCTTTTTCTGCATATAAGCTCAAATAAATAAAACTATAATAGGGATGTAGGGCTCGTTCATGGCCACTTATTTGAGATGAAGTGGAGTAGGACGTTACAGTAGATTGGAATTACCGTTAAGTCACGTCATACACTTTGAGGAACAGACAGAAGGAAGATGGCGGAAGCACTGTATATAAACTGACATAATTACATCCTCGACTGTTCCTGAATTATCAAGATACAAAAAAGGACTAGTAATCATAGTTGTCAGAATTCTAATTTCTAAATTGTTGCTGCTTTGTGAGCAGTTTCCCAGATTCCTGACATTTCCTTGATGTTCTCAACCTGTGGGTCACATATCAGATATCCTGTATATCAGATATTTCTGTTATGATTCTTAACAGTAGCAAAGTTACAGTTATGAAGGAGCAACGAAAACAGTTTTATGTTGGGTGTCACCTCACCATCATGAACTGTATTATAGGTTGAGATCCACTGCCTTAGATTCTTTTCCCTTTGTTATCTTGAGAGGTAAGGAGGGAGATATAGACATGTCACGGGGAAGTTATGGCAGCACCTTATATGCCAAGGCCTCTCTGCCCTGCTTTCGGGCTTTGTTCAACCACAGGGCAGCTGAGAGATATGTGCTGTGGGAAATGTAGTTTACTTTAAAGAAGTGTGATTTTATCAGAATCATGATTTTTGTTAATGTGTTACTGTGTTCTCTTCTCTTGCAGGGGCCAGATCATCAAACAATTTTGTTTAATCATGGGGCAGTTCAGAACATTGCTCATCTCCTGACCTCACCCTCTTACAAAGTAAGTTGTAAAAAGTTATGTCAGAGTTTATATTCATTAATAGAAAGAAGCCCTCATATTTTATTGCCTCTTCTGAAATCAGGAGTAGATTTCTATCCATCCATCCATCCATCCATCCATCCATCCATCCATCCATCCAGGATACTGTGTTCTGTCAGTAAGGTGGTACAGGGTGTATGTTACTATAGCATGTTCTTCTTTTGGGAAACAGTTGTTCTTGTCCATTTTTTAAAATGATATTTTATGTATGAGTTGTAGATTTTCGTTGGCGAAGTAGTATTTCAGGTTTCAGTTTACAGTGCTGACCCTGTTACTTGAGCAGCTGCCTTCACGTGTATAGGAGTAGTGGCTAGTGGCCCCAGGGCAGACTTTGGATTTTTCATTTAGAGTGTTTTTTGAGGTACACTGACTCAAACCTACAGTATATGCCTACATATGTATCAGACTCTAGCATGTACTCTGTTTTGTGTTTTGAGTTAAGATGTCAAAAGTTTTCAGGCTTAATAATTTTCGAATACATGGTATGCTTTATGAAATGCTCAAAGAATGAAAATACTACTTTTTAAAAAAGTAGAGTAACAGTTGGGGAGTAACAGTTCTCTTGTTACTGCCCAGCTGCCTGCCCCATGTATTCCAAATAGTTTTTTCTGAAAGAAAAAGGGAAGAGAGACAAGTTTTTAGACAGTTCTTTCGTGACTCTTTGTTCTTGCAACCCTCTTCATTAATTCTCCATTTTTTAAAATTTCCATCTTTTTCTGCCCTAGATTTATTGACCATAACAAATTTTAAAACTTTAGCATCTTGCAGACTGCACTTGAGTGCACAAGCCAGCACTGCAGAGCATTCCCAGGTGAGGGCAGGCTCTTCAGTTACTTGTCCTTCTCGGGCCTGCCCACCTCTCAGGGTGGTTCTGTGTAGCATCAGTCTCAGTGGTGAGGATGCATGATGTCATCTGGTGGAGACTCTGCTGGGGACCCCACAGATATAACTTAACCCTCTCTAACCTTAATGGCAACATTACTTCTTAATTTAAGCCCCAACTCTATCTCACACACATGTATAAGAACAGCAAAACCAAACCAAAACAAAACAAAAAAATCCAGAATCCTTTACTAAAGATCTCTCTACAGAAAAAGACAGGTTCCATTTGGAATGCATTTGATAATTTTTATTAAGTTCCATACTCTACCGTATAAAGCTTATATTTTGTATAATGTTTTTTAGAATTGATTAGGTATTTTTCTATTGATTTTAACTGCTACTTTTTCACTTTTTCTTTTACTTCAAAAATTACTTGGCTTCTGCTGTTGTCTCTGCATATGCAGCAGTTATTGTCATTACTGTGGGTCCTTTTTGTTTAGTTTTTTTTTTAGTCTTAATGAACGACTCAGGACTTTGAGCAGTCTAGGCAAGTGGCCTGTTTTGAGCTGTGCCTCTAGGTAGTATTAAATAATTATTCAAAAGAGTGCTTTAGATTCTGAAGCATTAAAATCATATTTCAAAATTTTAAATAAATAATTGAAATATGTACTTTTTCATTGTTTTTTACAGGTTCGAATGCAAGCACTGAAATGCTTCTCAGTTTTAGCCTTTGAAAATCCCCAGGTATCGATGACCCTGGTAAACGGTAGGCTGAAACTTTCAGTGACACCTATATGATTTAATTTATGAATGTCACATATTTCAAGGATTTTCTTACCCTTTGTTTTTTGTTTTGTTTCTAGTTTTGGTTGATGGGGAATTGTTACCACAGATATTTGTGAAGATGTTACAGAGGGATAAGCCTATTGAGATGCAGCTCACATCAGCAAAATGGTAAAAGTCCAAACAGCCTCACAGGAGATTCTGTTAACATCGGAGTATGGGTGTGGTGGCATGATGCTTGCTTCCTTTGCATCTTGGCTTATATTTTCCAAACGTTTATACTTGGTATAAGGAACAAGGCTGTCATAAAACTGTTTATAAAAAATTATTAAATCTGCCATATGTTCTTCTTGTCTTTAGAGTAAAATAACAGAATTCTAAATGGCAATGCATTCTAAATACTCAGCTAGAAAGACAAAGATAAATAAACCTAGAGTGTTGCTTGAATTATCAGTACAATTATATGTTGAATACGGGTTGTGCAGAGTTCTATGCTAAGTATTTAGTTCCAATAGAAGAATTAGAATTTTGTATTATAGGTTTCTTTGTTTTTTTTGTCTCAGTTTCAAAGTGAGTATTTGCTTCTAGTTATTTTGTTTGATATGTTTTTTCCTCCAATGGTAAGGCAGTGGCTCCTGCTTCTCCTCCTCCTCCTCCTCCTCCTCCTCCTCCTCTTCCTCCTCCTCCTCTTCTTCCTCTTCCTCCTCTTCCTCCTCCTCCTCCTCCTCTTCTTTCTCCTCCTCCTCTTCCTCTTCTTCCTCCTCCTCCTCCTCCTCCTCTTCCTCCTCCTCCTCATTATTATTATTATCATTATCATTATTATTGTTTTCCTGCCTGCACACCAGAAGTGGGCATCAGATCTCATTATAGATAGTTATGAGCCACCGTATGGTTGCTGGGAATTTAACTCCGGACCTCTGGAAGAACAGCCCCTTTGATTTTTTTTTTATTACATTTATTTTCATTCAAAGCCAGATATATAATTATGGAGTAAATTGATTCTCAGTAGAATTGAATCTCTGACCAACCTGTAGAGCTACTGTTAGGACTTCCAAATCCTAATTTCCTCTCTCTCTCTTTTTTTAAAAAGACTTGTTTGTTTATTTTATGTATAGAAACACACTATAGCTGTCTTTAGACACACCAGAAGAGGGCATCAGATTCCATTAGAGATGGTTGTGAGCCACCATGTGGTTGCTGAGAACTGAACTCAGGACCTCTGAAAGAGAGCAGTCAGTGCCCTTAACTGCTGAGCCACCTCTCCAGCTCCCCAAATCCTCATTTCTGATGGAAGTCTATCTTTGTGATCTTTCTACTGCTGGTGGGCTTGGACTGTTCCCACATAAGGCCCTTCACCCTTTTACTGTACCTTAACATCACTTTCCTTTCTGTTAGGGAACAATTTAAGCCTAAGAAGTATAGGAGGAAAAAAGGAATGAAAAGAAATGAGAAACAGAGAGATAAATGGGGGGGAGGAGAGCTAAAAAGACATAGAGAAAAAACATAAAACCTACTTTATTCCCAGCACCTGGCTTCAAAATGTATCTACTCATTTTGGATTTTCTTTTTTATAGCTAGCCTACTATTTTTATTTTTTTATTTCTGAGCTAATGGGCTTTTATATGGAGAATGTCAGAATCTTGTCATAGTGTTTGGATTTTTCCTTTTTATACACTCTTAAAATCAAATAGTATTTTTTTAAACATTTTAAACCTCAGGAATAATTCATGTTATTTTATTCCAGTTTAACTTACATGTGCAGAGCTGGAGCAATTCGCACAGATGACAGCTGTATTGTATTAAAAGTAAGCCAATCAATTCTCTTAAAAACATTGAGTATGAATCTTGCTATTCTTGCTTTTCTTTTCACATTTGCATTGTGGTATGGGTGCACTGCCTAAAATGACATTAAACCCCATGTTTTTCTGTGGTTTGCGTGTAGTCTAAAATTGGATTCAGATGTATATGAATATCACAATAAAATAATTCTTCTGTTATTATAGTCTTCCTTTTATAAGAGAGTATAAAATTGTACAAATATGTAAAACTTAGATGAAGTAGAACTGTTTGCCAATTACACAGGAAAAGTTATATCTCACCCTCACAGCCCAGCATCAGAATACATAAGAGCGTAAATAAAAGAAGACAGTGTTCATCTGTGTTACAAGGCACATACGTCCTGACCTTAGGCAGGCCTGAATCTGTGACCATTCCTAGTAGTCCTGAGAGCTGGAGCCTAGGTTTAGCATGGCTGCCTCTGACTAACTTGGGATATCTCACTCTTCAGTTCTGGTTATGAAAATGGAGGCAATAATTCTCACTCAGCCTATCTCACAGAAGTATTGTGAGACTAGCCACATATTAACACATTCCAATGTGTCATTTGCTTTAAAGATCAAAACAAACATATTACCATTGTTGAAAAGATGAGTTTAAGGATTATTAAGAATGCAGTGACAGCCTGTGCGTTTAATCCCAGTACTGAGGAGGCAAAGGCAGAGGTAGGCGGATCTCTCTGTGTTCAAGGCTAACCTGGTCTACACAGTGAGTTCCAGGATAGACAAGACTACACAGGGAAACCTTATCTGGAAAAACAATAAATAAACAAGCAAACAAACTTTGCTTTTACTCATGAGACTGAGTCAAGAAGATTACAAGCTTGAGGCCATCTTGAACTATTTAGTAAGACTGTCTAAACAAAAGAAAGCACCAGGAAATCATGCTTAAGTAGATAAATTAGTGACTAGATTGCATTAGTCTTTGGTGAAAAACATGAGGCCTCCTGAGTAAACACCTATACATCGACTGCTAAGGACTTTCCTGTAAAGGACTGACTTATTTCTCTAACCCTTACTATGTTCTTTCTCATCATTAACGCAGGTTTAGTAGTAATACCTTCAAATCCTTCAGTTGGGAGCATTGAATTTACCATGAATTTGTAGCATTGATAAATATTAATAATTAGGAATGTTAGGAATAGAATAGGAGCTTCTCCTCATTAGCCTACAAGCCTAATAAGACATTGGTGGTACTCAACATGTTGACTTCTGTGGCAAAAAGTAGAACAGGATGATGCAGCTGTCTTTGAGGCAGTTATGCTCTAGTAAATAACCCCAATAAAACTCATTGGCTTACCACATTTGGAGGAAGAAACGAGCAGGATCCAGAAAATAGCAAAGCATAGTTAACTGTAGTAGTCAAGACAGCTTCCTGTAACGATTAACACTTTAATGTCTCCTGTTACATAGCCCTTAAGTTGGAGTCATTAGCCTTAGAAATAATAAATACACAAGGCAGCTCTGAGAGCCTAATATAGAGAAGTTAGTTACCAAGGCCAGTGTCGCAGTGTTTGAAGCAGCTCAGGACAGTTGAACTAGTGACACCACATTCACTTCAGCATGGTACTGGGAAAAGTTACCAACTGTGGTTGACACAGGTTACTGATACTTTAGAGCTGGTGGGATTTGGGAGAGGCAAGAATTTTTTAAAGCTATATTTTGCTTTTGTGTACCTGTAGATAATTAATTTCTAAAACAAAAAATAAGAGGGATCCCAACCATATTTCTAAGGAAAGGATATCACTGCTGATTAAACGGCCAGCTCTCTTTTAGGTTGAGCACATACATGGGGCAGAGCTGTTGACATGGTTTGAGGTGTCAGGAGTTCTCAAATGTCTTTTATAAGATTCTCCAATACTGTCTCAAAGCAAGTAGAGTTTCTGTTAACATAATTAAGAAGTTAGTGTGCTAGAATAAACAATCTGCTCTGAAGTTTGCTTGTTTTTGCATTTAAACTTTTACTCTAAAAACCAGTTGAGGAAATAATATATCATACAAACATGACTTCCAGCCAATACCACTGGATTGAATTAGTTACCAAATGCTCTTCATCAAGCTTTTGCCTTTACCAAAAAGCAAATAATTAATCTCCCTGCTTTCAGACTTTGCCTTGTTTGGTTCGAATGTGCAGTAAGGAGAGATTGCTAGAGGAGAGAGTTGAAGGAGCTGAGACCCTCGCCTATCTGATTGAGCCAGATGTTGAGCTGCAGAGAATCGCTAGCATAACCGATCACCTCATTGCCATGCTGGCTGACTATTTCAAGTATCCCAGCTCAGTGAGCGCCATCACTGACATTAAAAGGGTATGTGCTTCTGGAGTTTTAAAGTTTTCTTACTGCACACAGCTTTGAAACAATTGACAATTCCATCTGAGAGCCCATTTAAATAAAAGAATCTTTTATCTTTATTAACATAGATAGATTGTGAGGTTTAAAAATCTAGTTTGTTTAGTGTTTATCATTAGGATCTTTTTTTCACTAAGCACAAAATCAAGAAGAGAATTACATTGTTTGCTTCCTTAAGTAAATCTCCAGAATAGTGAGGTTCCTACATTGAGTATTGACTTTATATTAGTATCTAACAA
>NW_021620534.1:563693-593921 GCF_004785775.1 Grammomys surdaster | reverse complement strand
CCCAGTCAAGGGTAGTATTTTTCTTACTTTTGCATGGTTGGTCTCAGTCTGTTGTTCTTCAGTCTTTTGTAAACCCTTTTCCCGACTTCCCTGTTCTGGTTTCACACTGCACTTTTGGTTAGAGGTTAAATGCTGCAGTATCATTAACCTCAGTTTGGGACCACTAAGGACTAAGCCATATGTACTTTTTCTGAAAATAAAGTTCCTTAGGTTTGGGATTCTTTTGACTTTTTGCTTTCAGCCTGTTTGCCATTTCCATTTCTCTAAGAGACTCTATTAACATAACTTTATTTAAGGAGGGCAGATAGGATAATGATTTTTATTTGTGGTCAAGACCAGTTTGTGATGTGGCAGTAGTCCCAAGAATGACCAGTGTCTTTACCTTTCATGTGTTCTGACTTCTGAAGCTATTCACCCAGTGGGCAGTGACATATTTGTCACCTAATGTTGAAAATCAGTTATATGTATGTTTTTTTCTGTTTTTTTTAGGGAGGCCTGAAATAACTTTCTGTGGGGCTTGCAATAGTTTACACACACTGCCCTCTGCTTTAAAGTTACGGGTCAGAAGCCAGATGTGACAGCACATGTCTATAATTCTGACACTCAGGAGGCTGAGAGAGGAAGTGAATTTGATGTCGAATTGTGCTACATAATAAAAGACCCTATCTCAAAAAACACACACACACACTTATATATGAATCAACAAAACAAAAGTTATGTGCCCACTTGTCCTTGGGTAGCATTCTTTCCTAATAGTGTTGTACACATTGCCTTATCTGTTTCCCTAGGATGTTGTTTGTTCACACTGATAAAATATCTCACCAATACAAAATACACAGTGAGTCCTGATGGTCTCCTGAGCTTCCCTCAGGAGGCAGCTGATCTAAAAGCTTTGAATGTCAGCATTTGTAATGTACTTCACTTGCACATGGAGAATTATTCCTGGTGTTTAGAATCTTCTTTTCATTTCATTTCTTTCATCATAAAACTGGAATAATTTTTAAATGACCTCCAAATGACAAACATGAGTGAACATTTGACTTGTAAACCTTAAGTTTTGGTGTTGGATTACTCAAAGATGATTTAGCCCTAGAGAGGGAGATTTTCACATTAGTAAGTAGATGACTATTGTGATATCAGTCCACATGTGTGTTCTGCGGTGTAAGTTATGGCTGGAATACGGTGAGGACTTGAAGGCTTCCATGCTCTAGGACTCAGCCCTTTAGCAAGCCATCAGTACCAGCATCTTTGGAGCTCCTTTGCTGAGTGTACTCAGAACCACCTCACATACATACTGCATACTTTGTCTGTGGATTATTTTGTTATCCCAAATTCATAGCCAGTGGCAGCTAACTTTGAGTGCTTAGTGACAATGCTGTCACTGCGTGGGTTATAGCTGATTCAGCTAGTGCTTTAGGAGGTTTCAGAAGAGGGTTTTATAATGTTCTGAACAGTAACTACAAACTAAGGTAAGAGGCCACCTTCCCAAAATAGGCCTTTAGAAAAAGGTGTTCATTTTGATTGATGTTATGACTTTAAGTTTAAAATATAATTGATTCATCTTGTATAGTTAAAATTTGTAGTTAGAGAAAATGTTTCTATTTTAATTTTATGGTAATTTGTTAGGAAAACAGATTTGTAGAATTACTAACATAGCTGTTTATGTATATCTAAAGATAGCAGTAATTACTTTATGCCAATAATTTATTTCAATAATTTTCTTTAAAAATCCTGGATATATATCTAATAGATAGTGGTGGTGACCCTGATACATTGATTGCTGAGGGTCTTCACAGGTGGTTTCATCTTTCTGAAAGTTTTTTAAATGCCAAAATTAAGAAAACATTGGTATAATATCATTCAGTTTGTCCAACTTGTAGTTGGAGACTGTCTAAGCTGTGCCTTCTCTCTGCCCCTCTTTCAAGAAGCAAGTATCAGTGCCACTGACAGCTACCATCTGGAAACACTGGACTCTAAGAGTCATATATTCACACCAGAGGGCACTTTTAGACAGTAGTAGACTGTATTTAGGGTCATGCTAACATAGACACAGCAAGATCTCAAATATGAACAGAGATCAAAAGTAACTAGGAAATTCGTTTAGTGACAGTACCTGTTATTAGTTGCTACCTTTCCCTGAAACTCAGTTATTGTTGTTATTTTTATTATGTTGTATTTTATTAAAATATAACTTATAGTCTAATTTGGAATCTATCTTTGCCCCACTTCCTGTAGCTTGATCACGACTTAAAACATGCCCATGAACTCCGCCAGGCTGCATTCAAGCTCTATGCCTCTCTTGGAGCAAATGATGAAGACATCCGGAAGAAGGTGAGTCTGGGAGAGGGGCGTCCCCCAGTCCTGACAGCCAGCAGGCAGGGAGTGACGTCAACCTGAAAGTCGTGGTGAAGAGCACTAACAGTGACTGTTTGAATATAATAAAGCAGAGTGACAAAAGGCATAATTGAAGAATGAATGGGACCTGGATTTGGGGGGTTGTTTGTTTTTAGAACATAGAGTGGCATGGCCATGCTGGAATGATACGTAACTGGCCTGCTGATTGTGTCATTAATATGAATCATTATGTTGCACACTTTTGCATGTGTTCTGATTAAAAATCATTTCTAGCACTGTGAAGCTTTAGACACCTTGAAAGATCTAACACTAGAATTGTAAATGTTATTTATTGATATACCTTCTAATGCCATTGAGAAATTCAAATCTCTATTGTATATTGTTCTTTAATAATGTGGCTTAGTTTTATGTTTTGATTTAAAATTTTTATTTTATTTTTTGCTACTGTGCAAGTTTAATGTGAATAAAATCTTTGTGGAATGATGATTTTATGTTTAGTGAGTGGTCATCTGAATTTTCCAGCTCTTCTAAAATGTCTCACTGGTACCTCACCCCCATGTTAGTGTGACACTGAACTCAAGTTCTTTATGGAAGTAGTTCTAGGTAAGAAGTACAGTGTAGTGTTAAATTCTAACCTGGTTCCCCCAGCCAACTAAAAGGCTAGAATTTACCACTCAAAAGCTTACAATCTGATGGATTACACACAAAGGGATTGCAGACATCAACCAGCCGAACCACATGTCCTGTCATGAGTGGCCATAGTAACAATTTCTTACTGAACATGATGATTGACTGACTCTCTCCATCTGTATTGGTATTTAAGAAGAATAATGAGAGAAATTACAGAGTATTCACACTTACCATGATTCAGAGAAGATTTTAGGCTTGTTAGAGAAATAAAAGAACTAACCTCAAGTATATTGGATGAGACATACTGAAAAAGAGTCATGCTTGAGGAAACCAAAGGAACAGCAATAAGATTAGAGTGTGAGGAGCTTTGATTTTCAAACCAGTTTAAAAAGCACAGCCAACAACAAGCTGAGTTTTCCATGTAACTCAGCTAGTGAGAGGTTTTTGACCTTTTTAAGTGTTTTTAGTACATGACTTATAAGTGTCATTTTTGATACCTGTGATTTGCAGTTGTCACCTGTTATTTCAAAGCAAACATTAGAGATGTGGAATTACCTGCGTCTAACCATGATTTATGGATATTGACACTGAAATATTTTGTTCACTTTATACATGTGGTGTAACTCAAGAGATGACATTTTGATGGTAACATATAGATAAAATTGATGATGACATGGAGTGTGTAATTTATGATTGAGTCATTAGGAAACAGGAAGAATATTTTATATATCCTTACAGCTCCTAAAGACCATGCCCTAGACTAAAGGGAGTTAGATAGATGGACCATAATGAGAATAGGATGTTCATTTGTACTTCTTTGTACTTTTTTGTCAATAAATGATTGTTTTGGAATTAATGACTTAATACGTGATACCGTGTTCTAGAAGTACTTGCAACATAACAGTCTAATCAATAGTCTACTAAAACCTGTATTCACAATGTGTACAAATGTCTGGTAAGGCTGTTGATCATTTCTGTAGAAAGATAATAAATAAAGAATAAGTTATAATTGTTTAAAAACTAGTTCTTATGTGTGTGATAAAGAAAGTTACTGTGCTGTTCTTCTGTGATGGGATTATGTAGTATTTTCAGGAAGTTACTTAATTCTCGGAAATTGCTGAGTAGTTTACAGTTCATAGAACACTGAAAAAATTATAAAGTGAGAATTATAAAAAAAAAACCTTACGACAATCTGCTTAAAGACTGGTCTTAGAAGTGGAAAAAATCCTTATTTTCAGTGTACAAAAAGTGATAACTCTTTCTTGAATGCACTTCTTTCTATTCGTTTCATTGAAATGATTATTTGGATAGATGAAATTTACTTTTCCCATGAAATACTTCTTTTTCTTTAATACTTATGCCTTATGTATTTTGATTGTATTTTTTGTGTAGATTAACGTACACTGTAATTATTTTTTAATAATAGTGTTTATACTTGTCAATACAGAGTTTCAGTGTACTGATTGCTAAATGTTTGAGTAATCTTGATAAGAAATATGCCAGGCCCCTCAAAACATATTTTTAATTTTATTTTTACTTTTTGCATGTTTTAACTATAAAAATGAAATGGTCAATTGGTCTGATTTTCATATTGGAAACAGGAACCTAATTCAGTAGATGATAATTTATCACAGTGCCCTACTATGGCCAGCTAAGGAAAGGCAGAAGAATAAATATGAGAAAACCAGAGCAAAAACCAGGCACAGTGAGAAGTAAACACAGCTGTAAAGGAAAATGGCAGCCATCTCTCTTCTAGAATCCTCTCTCTCCCTCGCCCCCGCCCCCTCCCCCTTCCCCTCCCCCTCCCTCTCCCCCTCCCCCTCAGCTTTAAAAGATAGCCAAAGGTCTGTTGTGTTATTTCTTGAGTCAGACAAAATTCAGTGTAAGACTAAACATCTCCCATGTCAGAGATTTGCCATCCCTTTTTTGGAATCATGTCACTATATTTCCATTAATAAAAACCAGCTGCTCCTACAACTTAGAAGAACTCAGTAAATATCTGTTGAACAAGAGTTGGGTGTAGACTTGAACACATGTCATTCCAACGCTTGGGAGATTGGAAGATGAAGAATCAGGATTTCAAGGTCATTCTTGGGTACATAGCAATCTTGAGGCCAGTCTGGGTTATATGAGACCTTGTGCTAACCCTTCCCCCACCCCACAAAAAATTGTTGAGTAAGTATAGAAACAAAAATGCATAAACTCAGGGTGATGTGTCATTTAGTATGACTGGATTGTCCTTTCTTCTGTTCACAGCAAAGTTGGCGTTTTTACTCCTAGCTTTTCATCATCTATCACTCTGGCATACTTACTCATTTCTTACCTGCTTTTAGTGTCTGGATAAAAGGATAAAACAAGGCTCTGATTGTGAGAGTGAAGGTATTACCATTGGCTGGGTCAGGAAGAAAGAAAAGTCCAAGACAGTATGGCCTCACTGAGCTTAATGGTATTATTATACCTTGCTATATACAACTAATTCAGCTTACCTGTGATAATTTGGTAACCACTGATTCTGAGTGGATTATGTTAGAGAGAATAAGGACATGGTCAGGAAGTGAGAGCTCAGTAGAGTGTTTTATCTGTAACTAAGTTGACAATAACACCAAGTAGCCATTAGCTCTGGTCCCTGTGAGGAGCAAGTTCAATTCCTACACATCGTAGTGCTGGTTAGAAAGCTGAAGTTGAGCTCATGGGGCAGGACAGGCTGTAGAGCAATAAGCTTTCATACTCAGGCATTGCCAGTGAATGGTTAAGCCATGCAGATCCAGCAATAGCGAGCAGTCCTGTAGTTTTGAAGCCAATTCTCTTCTAATGAAGACACGAAGACCATCACTTCATTTTATACCTGTTGATCATCAGGGGCATTAGAAACTGAGCACCCATTACTCTATTTCAGTCTCTTCAAGGAGCTAATGGAATGTTCCAGAACTTTAGGAAGTATCCATTGGAGGAAAATGGCAATGGCACAGAATAAATTAACTGTAAGGAAATTACTACAGTAAGGATGTTGTTTTTGCTTTGGGTAAAACTAAGTTAACATTAAAAAGGTTAATGAAGCACTGATTGTAGTTGTTGTCCCTTCTGGGGCTCTGGCCTGGTGAGCCTTTCAGAATGTTTCCTCTACTGTCTGAGAACTTGCCTTCTAGCTGGTGGTACTTTTGATGAACTAGAATGTAAGCTCCGTGAGGGCAGGAGTTCTTTACGTGTTGCTCACTACTGCATTCCTAGCATCTACAACTCTGCACAGTTGAAGATAAACATTTGAAGAATGAATGGCCAGTAAACAGAGTAATCAAAGAAAGGGGTGAATGAGCTGTGTTGTAGAATTACATTATTCTGTACCAGTTATCAAGTTTTATATGTCGACCTGACTTGATTAGGAGCTGCCCAACTTCTCCAGCAGTCCTCTGTGTATGAGAAGAGAACTTGAAATGGGAGGAATAGATGTCTGCTCCTTATGCAGAAGGGTTTGCATTAGACACAACATAGAGAAAACACAAGTAATTCCCAGCTTTCAAGAGGCAGGTAATCCTAATTTTTAAATGTCTATTAACCTGGATTGTAGGTCAAAGAGAACATATTTTATGTCAGAGTAACCTAGTAACCTTGACTGTTGTGTTGTAGTTAGAAGTGCAGGCAGAAGTAGTACTGGGCTATAGCTGAGAACTAGCATGCCGAGGCCCTGCATCCATCCCCAGCACTGCAAGGTGGAGACACGAGTCTCTTCTTTCTCTGTGTGTGATTTACAAAAATTAATAGAATTTACAATTATGAATCTGGAATACATTTTCTAAGCTAAACATATGTAGTTTGTAGAAATTAATCTGAGGAATCAACCTGTTTGTTAAGGTGATATTACACCTACGTGAAGTATTTTCCCACTTAATGAATGTCTGTTGTTTTTTTAAATGTCACTACTGTCTTGAGTTATACATTGACTAATTGAACTACTGTTGTAGTTGCTCAGGAGAGAGATAGGCATGTAGATCAAGAACATTTAAAACTCAGCCTTCATTATAAAGCCTTAAAGTCAGAGGAGTGAGAAATAGGCAGCACTTGATAGAGTCACGAGGAGTTATTTGGAACAAATTAAGAGTGTACCTGTTGTTTTGAATGAAATTTGAAATATAACTGCTTTGGGGTCCTCATTTTTAATCCTTTCTAAATGCTTTTGATTTCACATTTCAAGAACTGAAAATAGTTTTCAGTTATGCCTTCTATGGAGAATTACAGTAACTTTACAAGGCCTGAAGCAAAAGCAAGCAAGGTTGGGATTCTTTTTCTTTTTTTAAAGGTGACAGAGTCAGGCTATGTCCAGGCTAGCTGACACTCCTGGTCTAAGCAATGATGCTCCTGCCTCAGCTTTGTGAGTGGCTTAGACTGTAGATGATACCATTGGACTACCTTCTTTTTATCTTTAAAATGAACCTTTAAAAAATCTGAGCAGTATAAATAATGGCAGAAGAACAAAAGAGACAACAAAGAAAAACAAGAATCTCCTTCCTGCGCCTTTTCCTAACAAGGAAGATTCAGCATAATGTCTTTCTATTTAGCATGATGTTGACCACATCATAAGCACCCAGTAAATGGCATTGGTTGTTTGGTTACTTTAAATTACCTTATCAGAGAAAGATAACCACCATATATGTCCTGTGTGCGTTTTAAGAAAAGACGAGCAGCATTTGAAATGTAAATACGGATTTATAATGAAGAAAGTGGCTTCATGATGTAAACTGCCCAAATTGTCAGTCAGCTCATTTCAGAAAAAGAATTCTAATATTTTAGAAACATACTCTTTCTATAATGAATCTCTCATTTCAGATTTGTTTTATAATTAATTTAAGATACATTTAAAAATCCTAACTTTTAAAACATTATTTATGGTTATCTAAGTATTGCCAGCCATGCTGCAAGTAATCACTGTTCCTAAGGAAACGAATTCCCCAGTGTATTCACATTATCTCTCTGGTTTTAGTGCTATAAGATTTTATTTGAAGTCAGTTTATATTTGAAGTCAGTTTTCATATTTTGTGCTTTTTTTCAAATTTTGTTACCCATTCTCCATGAGAAGTTTTATCGTTTGTTGATAATTTGATTTTGTGGTTATTTGGTCTTTTGGTTAAGAGTGTAAATGACCATGAGTTTGTTTTCATAGTTTTACAAGTTGTGATAGTTCTAAATGGTTCTTTCAAAGGCACGACGTCATCTTCTGTTTTTGCCTCTTCCATCGGGCAGGTACACAGAATTACTTCTAAGCCTTAGCTGTGCATTGAAGCAAACACCTGAACATTTCAAGGGTTTTCCATGGCACCAGACATAGCATCCTTTAGGATTTGGCTTTGCTAAATACAACAAGTTCAGAGTTTATAATTCTGTAACTTAATTGGTGACTAAATTGTAAGTTACCTTCTTAAAGCTGACCTTCCAAAAAATTCTAAATGAGCTTTGTGACATTCATTCAAGATGGTAAGTATTTCTAAAGAGAAAAACAAGTTTTGTTACATGTCCACAAGGGTGTGACCCTTTGACCTTCAGCACACTGAATGTGTCATACTGCTGTATACCCAGTAGACAAACTTACAGAAGAAAGCAAAAGATTTACCTCAGAATTTCATTAAACAGAAACATGGAGTTAAGTGTTTTCATAGAGTTCTTGGTATGTAGTTATAAGTTTTTTATAATTTAGTTAAAAGACAGGTGTTTTATAAACCAAAAAATTGGCTAAAATACGGTTTTTGATTACATTTGTAAAGCAAACAAGTAACTTAGTTGGATTTTTTTTTTACAAGTATTTTTTTTTTTTTGGATATGAAGTACTTGGAATGATTAAATACTTTAAATAGCACATCTTGAAAAAACTGAGTTTGTGGACACTCAGGGCTGCCATTCCACTCTTTTCCACAGTTCAAATGCTGGTACAAGGTTCAACAGTACACACCTGTCACCTATGCAGCGCCTACCATAGGAATGACTTATGCCTTTTTAAATGAGGGAAAATGCTTTTTGACAAAAATATTGACATGAGAAGAGTAAATTCATATCAAACCTATGCCTACACAGCTCTTCCCTAATACAGCCGTGCTCATTTGCCTTGAACTCCCAGGGCATGTTGACCAGGGAAACAGAAGTGTGATCTCCTGTGGTTAAAGGACTTACTGTACTATCTAGCCTTTGTACAATGAAGCTATCATTCTGTGCTGACACAGCACAGTATTACAAAACAACAATCAAACAAAAACCTACCATAAACCAGTGATTCTCAACCTGTGAGGAGGGTTGAACCCTTTGGGGATTGAACAACCCTTTCACAGGGGTCACCTGTGACCATCAGAACACAGATATTTACATTACAATTCATAACTGTAGCAAAATTATAGTTATGAAGTAGCAATGAAAATAATTTTATGGTTGGGGGTCACCACAACATGAGGAACTGTATTAAGGGGTTGCAGCATTGGGAAGGTTGAGAACCACTATTATAAACAGATTTGGTGGAAAACTATACTTTTGCTTTTGGTCTGTAAAAGGCAGTGGGGTCCTGCAAAACCAGAAGAGGGAGAGAGTAGTTGTTTGCATTTGTGCACAAAAGTATTAAGCATTAACAGTATGATATCACTAGGTATTCCTTACAAGTTAATTCCCATATTTGAGTGATGATGTCATACAAAGGATCTTGGGCAGATGAGTTAATTGTGGCTTTTATTTATGATATATACTGCTGCATTCTGTAGATTGGTTAGAACATTACTTGAATAAGCTGCTATATCCAAGAGAAAAATATAAAGCATTATGTTAGAGGGGCGAAAATCATATAGTTCATACACATCTAGATAACAGTGTATTTTGAAACTGAATTCTTTGTAACTAGAACAGCTATTGATTGAGAACTCACTATGTGCTGGACGCTGTGGTAAACTTTAGAATGTTATTCTCTTAAACCTTACACCAACCTGTGAGATAACTATTACCAACCTGGAAGCAATTCATTTGATCAAGGTGGCAGCTAATAAATACATCTTGCATCTGAATTCTATCCCGATCTCTCTAAAGCCAGTGCCCTGCCCCTAACCAGTACGTTGCTTAGATACAATTGCATACCTCTAGTATAGCCAAAGGATGATGTAAACTGGTAAGAAGAGTGTATTGTTAGTCTAAAATGGAATACTTGGTGTAGAGTTAAATAGTATGTGCTAGCTGATGGCAGAGCAGCAAGTTGAGAACATACGTCCGTTTTCTCCGGTTTTGGTACTAGGTAGATGATGACATGCATTTATTCATTTGTGTGTTTATTATTCACGATATATATCACCCATGTGGCTAGTAGTGAAGAAAAGATGAGAATAAACTGCTGTATAGTCATCCTAGGGTTTTGTAAGTATATGGAAAGTCTTGTTTACACTGAAATCCAGTTTTGCCATGATCAATTAATATGTGCAGAATAAGAATGACTGTAGCAGGACGTGGTGATACAAGCTAAACAATGCTTGGGAGGCGTGGGCAGGAGGATTATATATTGTAATTGGGATGAACTGTAATAAAGGAGTTTGCAAAGGTCCTATATGAGGAACTTTTGTTGAAACACTTTGCCTTCCATACATGGAAATAGTTGTTTCAGAAGTTTGGCCCTATAAAGCAGGAAGTCTTCATATTTGGTTCTTCTGCATCCATTTTAAGTGTTTTTCTAAGGGTACCATCTAAATATGATCACATTGTAAATTATTTCTGGAGAGGAAATATTCAGATACTATCTCAATCTTTGGCATTTTTCTTTTAAATAATTTGTTTATTTTTATTCTTTTGAGGTGCTGGGATCAAACCCAGCATGTACATGCTAGGCAAGCCACTCCATCACTGAACTACATCCCCAGCTAGAGGTACTATTTCAGCATTTTATTTTGCGGACAGATTTCTTATGGAATAGGTTTAAACTAGAAGTAACATGTGAGATCCTCTCATCTTCCAATAGTCACTACTTTGTCAAGCTATAATGGTCATCATTAGAATGTACGCTACATCAAGGCAGTGCCTGGACTATTATAGGTGCTAGGCTTGTATTTGCTCAGTAAATTGTATATATCTGGACCTTCATAAAGACTGTGAGGTATTATATAACTGTGAATATACAAAATAAACGTTTTATGTTGTACAGTTCCTGGGACAGGGCACAGTTCACATCCCTGGAGCAGTAAACAGGAGGAGGTAGAGGAAGACTTATTGGTATTTGAATAGTGATATGTTATGGTTCTATTTATTTGTTAAACTAAAGTATAATTTGGTGGCTACTTATGTTCTGTACTGATATAAGCTAATGATTGAACTTAAAAATTGAATTTCTGTAGTGATACTTCTTATGGATGTGTTGGGTTTTTTTCATACAACGTAACATTTTTGACATCATAATGTTTATACTGTTTTGTCATTGTTTGGGCATAAGACAAAAGTTTAGCCAAGAGAGAAAACCCACATTTCTTCAAAGTATAGACTGTATTAGAGCTGTGTGTGTGTGTGTGTGTGTGTGTGTGTGTGTTTGTGTGTGTGTTGTATGTGTGCAGGTGCATAAGTCCATGCTTGCTCATGTGGAAGCCAGAGGTCAATGTCTGTATCCTCCTCTTTTGTTTACACCCCTCTCTCTCCTCTACCATTCTGAAAGTCAGCCTTTCATTGACAACCATGAGGTCTTACAGTGCTCATCTCGGTGAGGATTAGAGCTCAAGTCAGTGTGCATTGCTGTCTCTAACAACACTTAACAGATGGAAACAGTGCAGTCCACTAGGTCCCTCCTCTGCGACAGGCCCTTCCTGTTACCCTTGAGCCACTCACTGCTTGTCTGCTTCCTTTCTCCTGCTTAACTAGACTTCCTGGATGCAGTCATTTGTCTGCATAGATTCAAGAGGCTACATCCTCTGATTTCCAATTTGACTCTAGCTCTATACTGCCTGTGGCCAGTTTTGTTGTCTTTAAAATACTTCACAGAACTTCTGGGAACCTTCCTCACAAACTCATTTGGAATTAAATTATACTTGCCTGGTTGCAGCATATATTACCATAAATGACAGAAATGATGTTAAGACAATGACCACTTTGCCATCTACCCGTTTGGCCCCAAACCCACCCACTTTAAATTGCTTTCAAAGTTCACTAATACCACTGGGGTTTGCTTTATGTACAGTTTGCTTGACCTGTTTAAAACATAGTTCAGTATCCAAACTTAAGGGTGTTTTGTTTTATTTTGTCTTGCCTTGTTTCTTTTGATCACTGAAAAATGTTTCATTGTGAGTCTTGCTGAGGAAGAGTTGAATCTGGGTGTTTTGTTTTGCTTTATTTCTTAAATGATACATTCCTGATCCTTCTAGCACTTTATAAGCTCTCAGGAAATGGCTTATATCCTGGCCATAACTGAATTATGAGTCTATTGGAGTTTATTAATGAAGGACTGAAAGTTTCTCTTGTATCTACAGGTCATCTTGGGGTTGTTGACAATGGTGTCTGTGCAGTGAACCATTTTGCTGTTATTTGGTTCTGTACTTTTACCGTCTCTCTTTCATGCCTACAGGTCTTTGTCCTGGAGACAGGGATCTCCCATTCTACTAGATCCAATTCCATTCCTGGAAGAATTGCAGTAATACAAATGCAACAGTATGCAGACACTGACTGTAGACACCAATGCAGCACTTAGTCTATTGACCTAAACCATCCTCAGTGTAGAATGCTGGCATTTAATTCTGTAGTTAGATTTACAGTTCCAGTATCCAGGAGAAAAAAAAATGACTGCTTCCACCAGAAAGATAGCCTGAGACCAGTACCACTGCTGGTTGGATGTGTTATCTACAGCAGAGGACAGTATCTCTTTTATAGAGTCTCCAATAAGACCTATGGGTCAGAGCAG
Source organism: Grammomys surdaster (assembly GCF_004785775.1). Taxonomy (NCBI): domain Eukaryota; kingdom Metazoa; phylum Chordata; class Mammalia; order Rodentia; family Muridae; genus Grammomys; species Grammomys surdaster. The sequence continues at coordinate 581,050 of NW_021620534.1, read as the reverse complement.
TTTCCAGGTCTACTTGATATTACTGTTACAAGATGATTCTAGATGCTATGACTTGGTCCCTTTCAAAGCTTTGGAGCATGGTACTGGGCTCATTAAGAGGTACAATAGAGAACATGGTTTATTGCTCTTGCCTTTCCGAGCCCTGGTCTATAAACCCATGTGGCACTCAGTTAGACTATCATGAGTCAGTGGACCTTGGCAATATATACTAGTCACCTCTAACTCCTGCACTGTTGAACTGGAAATGTGTTGTCTGGATTTCTAACCCTTTCCTTAAAGCCTTGGAATCACATTTTTATCCTCATTTTGATCATGGTATTCATCATGATGTCCCTTTATCCCTGCATACATGGTTAGATCATGTTGTTTACATGACCTTTCTGGATGCCCTTTTGGACTGGAATTATATGGTCATATTCTGATTATGTGTCATTTTTACCCTCCTATGGACTGGTCATCTTGATGAAGAAGATGAATCAGATTTTCAGGCTTCCTAGAACCCTGGCAAGGGTCTGCTTTATAACAACTTCATGTACAAATCTATACCTATAGATGTCCTAGGAAAGATCAGTTTGTGCCCAGATGGAAGGTATCTAAGATGGCCTTACTGTAAAAAACTTAGGAATGATGTGTAAGGCTCCATTCCACTGTTACACAGTTGGTACTAACAGCTCTTCATCTTTCTCCCTGAACTTAGATATTGTCTAGGAAGGTCATTGGTGGTCATTCTCCAATTCATAGCGAAACCCCCATTCTTCAGAGTGGCTATGGTTCCCACTTGCCCTTTATTCATGTTTCTCTCATTCTGTCCCCCTTAATCTCATGATCCTGCCATTTCTTTAGATGCTTTTTGTGTCCGTAGATACAAGTGCCATAGCACCCACAGTTAGCAGTAGTTGTTCAGCACCAAGTTTGATGGGAGGAAGGAATCTTTCCATTATTACTATTTTCTTGAGTTTTAAATCATGCTCACTACTAGACACCCATATTTGGTGGGAACTGCCTTTCCTGGTTTGATATGTGTTCTCACTAGGCCTGAGTCAGTTCCTGTTTTTCCTCCCGCTTACCTTGCTTTCCATATTGCTTCTGAACAACACAGTGGTCTTGTCCAGAGAGACCAATTGCTATTTCCTAATGATAACTTGAAATGGTTGCTGTGTCTCCTCATTGTGCTGAAGTCTTAGAGAGTCAAAGTGTGTTGCCTACAGTTATATAGCAGATCACTATATAACATTGTATTTTGTCTCCTCCCCCACGGGTCTGACTATCTACTATTTTATTCTGGTCAACTCCTTGTTCCCTCTCCCTGGGGGCTGTTTGTTGACCTTAATAACTTTGGGAAGGAGGTCGTAGACTTGATGTGGGGCCATAGTAAGCTTTCAGGATTCTCTAGCTCATCTCTTCTATAGAATTATAACTTTCATAGGCTAAGCAGTTTCAAGCATTTCTTTATTTTTACACATATTTGTTTGTGGGGAGTATTTATACAAATGCTATATGTGTACATAGGTGCCATGGTGCATGTGTGGAGGTTAGAGGATAACTTTTGGAAGTCAGTTCTTCCCAGTGTGGGTTCCAGGAATCAAACTCAGGTTGTCAGGTTTGGTGGCAAGCCTCTTCACTGCTGAGGTATTTATGACCTGTTGCTATATTGAGATCATCTTTATTAGGTGTTATATGATTGTTATACTGTCCTGTCACTTTATAGGTTTACTTCTTTGACTAAATGTGGCCAGTAAATATTATCCATAAGTCTCTTTCAAGTCTCGCCCATGCCTAGGTTTCCTAAGCACCTGAAGTGAGAGCTGGTAGTGTTTTGTTAGAAAGTAGTCCTGTGTCTCATTATCCTGTACACACATAGCCTCTGATGAAGTCACTGTAAACAGACGAGAAAGAGGTGGGGCAGTGGTCTGGGAGTCATGGTAGAAGGGATTTAAGCATCACGAATCTAACTTGATGTATTCGGCGTAACAAGGTTAAAGAAAAAAAGAACAGAATGGAAAGGTTTCAGTAAGAAGTGGACATGGGGCCTCGCATAGGCTTGTTCCTACCTGTTGGCCTGGATCACTGGGCTCCTTTGTTTGAATCAGAGACCAGCTAAAGCAACACAGACAGACCCTAACCCAAAAACAAAGAAATGTGCGCTAAGTCAATTTCTGTCCCATCAAAAAAGCAAAACATCTATACTGTAGAATGAGCAAGAGGAACTGGGATTTGATGGACCTAGAAAAAATTTGAAGTGGGAGATAGGTACCACACGAGATGGGCATCTCCTGCAGGTGAGTACAGGCCTGGAGGAGCCAGTGGTGAAAGTCTGACAGAGGTGAGATTGTGTCTTCTGGGAAGCAGACAGGCATCCACATTGGCAAAATGTATAGGAGAGTTAGAGAAGCTAGCCTGAGAAAGAAGGCACATGGGAGGCTAGACATGATAATGGAGCAGAGCATGGATGTTCATAAAGGTAAGGATGTGGTTAAGGTTGGTCTGATATAAGGAACATACATATTCTTATACTACATTTACATATTCTTGGGCTATTTGGACATTGTTAAACACTATGAAAATGGCCCTTTCTAACCTATAGCTAAAGTGTGGTTCTTTGTCTCCTCTCTCCCTCCCCCCCATCTCTCTCTCTCTTTCTCTCTCTTTCCCCCTCTGTCCTCTCCTTTCCTGTGTATGTGTGTTATATGTACTTGTATGTTATGTGTGCAAGTATTACTTGTGTGTTTATGTGCATGTGTGTTGCATGTACGTGTATTACATGTGTGCATTATGTGTGTTTGTGAGCATGTGTATGATGTGTATTATGTGTATGTGTTACATGTATGTGTATGTGCATGTGTGTTACATGTATGTGTGTGAGAGGACAGCTTGCAGAAGCTGGTTCTCTCCTTTTATCATGTGTGTCTAGGTGCTTGATCTCAAGTCCTTATACACAGTTGGCAAGTACTGTTAGCCTCTGAGCTTCCTCACTTGCCCAAGGCATTTCATGTGTTTGAGTGTTTTGCCTGAATATCTGGCAGCACCACCTGTACGTGGTGCCTGTTGAGGCCAGAAAAGGGCATTGACTTCTCTAGACTGGAGTTAAAGATGGTTGTGAGCTGCCTGGTGAGTGCTGGGAATCAAACCTGGGTCCTGTGGAGGAGCCTTGCTTTTAACCACTGATCCATCTCCATCCCATGTTCTCTGCTCCTGATAGTAGAGATCTCTTTACTGGTCACTGGTAGTCTGAAATGACTTGTGAGCATCCTGAGAGTTCTCATCTCCTGTTCTGAAGTCCAGCTTCTGAGTCTTCTCATTTTGCTCTAGTTTGGTTGTCTTAAGCTTCAGCTTTGATTGTACACTGGACTCACCTTATTTTAAAAACAAAAAATACTTCGTGTCTATGCAAGAATCTGATTCCATTGGTATGTCCTAGACACAATGACTATCAACAATTTCCTGAGGGTATTGGTCTGTGCTAGGGGCTCCACACGAGAGCAATGGCTCCTCCTGATGATGGATCATTTATGTTTAGAACTATTAACCAGAGCAGTATTATAAGTGTTGCTAAGTACATGGACTCTGCAGTCAGAGAACTCTTGTGTTACTCGGAATCCTCAATTTCCTAGCATGTCAGTGAAAGCATTCATAATAACACACACAGAAGAGATAATGGAAGAGTCAGATAACCTGAGAGCATCAAATGCTTAGCACAACAACTGGCACATACATGAACTCAACAGATATCCACTGATGGTATTAATGTTTTTTGTGATTGCACTAACACTTTAATAGGAAAAGTCTGTTTTTCCATAGGCCCATGCAACTTTAACTTCCTCTGCACACTAGTCGTTCCTCAGTGCATGACCTAATGAAGACGAATTTCAGGGTATCTTACTTTGAACCATAAGAGGCAAAGCTTATTGATTGTTATGATTTCATATACCAGAGCCTGATACTGTGGTGAAGGACAGCAAGAGTCACTTGTTAATATTTAGTTTAGTTTAAATTTGCTTGGGAAAGTAGAGGTGCAGGGTGGCTGTGTCAGAACCTGCAGATTTTATTCACTTGATGAGGGCAGTGTGGACTCTTGATTCATTGTCATTCTTACAGGAAATGTCTCATATTTTACCTACATCCCCTCAGCCCAGATCGTTCATGCACACCTCTGTAGTACTTAGGCCATTTAAATCTTGTTTTAAATACCTTAAAAATGAAGAAACACAATTATGCCTGTCATTCATCCTAGCTTGTCCTTAGTGGGTGCTTGCCCCATCTTTCTGGTGAGCTGTCTGCCCCACTGCAAAGTGATTGTGGAGAGGTAAAATCTTTTGCTAAAACCATGGAACTCTTAATGGACATTAACATACTTGCATTTACAAGCAGTGAAGTTTGTCACCTTCATGTTGTTATTTATGCAGCATTAACCTTTTTCTCCAGATCATTGAGACTGAAAATATGATGGACCGAATTGTGACTGGCTTGTCTGAGTCTAGTGTCAAGGTGCGGTTAGCTGCTGTCAGGTATGAGCTTTACGTGGTCTGAATAAAAATCCCTTGCTCTGTGTTTAGCCTGTTTCCTTTCCGGTCCTTCACTAAGCACAGGATGCAGATGTTCCTGGAACGTATGCTCAGGTGAATCCATGCAGTGTGTAATGTTACCTAACAGAACCTAGCCTCCAACGCCCGTGAGGTGTCTTGCTGTAGCTGACTTAGTGTCAATTAGCCATGCTTGAAGTGTACATTCGTACTAGTGAAAAGCCAAGCAATTGATTTGAAATGTGAGTTTTGGCTTCTTGGGAAGCTAATTTTGATCATTCTTTATAGATGTTTGCACAGTTTATCCAGATCTGTACAACAGCTTCGAACCAGTTTCCAGGATCATGCGGTGTGGAAACCTTTAATGAAGGTGAGAATGTCGCAGCAGTCAGCACAGAGCTTGTGTGAGCTGAGCACCCAGGTCTAGGGATGCAGCTGACCCTTAGATAGACTACTTCTGAGCAGCTACAGAATTGGAGACTATGGCTCTCAGAGGGTCAGCATTGCGTGTGTGAGAGGGAAGGCCCAGCCCAGGTGTCTTTGTTAGCTTGAGCTCTTAGTGCTCGTGTGGCTTTCTGTATGTTTATTATTATTCTTTAAACTTCAATCCAGAGGTTTTCCTCATAGTCTTTGGGTTATAAAAGGGAGAAGAATTGGCTGTTTATAGATATAAAATAAAATTTGTACCATTAACTCGGCTTTCGGGGTCTCCCATGCCAGGAGAACAGAATTCAAGGCAAATAAATCTGAATTGAAACTTATAAAGGGTGTTTCCAATTGTTGCTAATAATGTTAACTCTCATTCAGAACCACATCAACTTGGTCCTCGATCTTTTTCTTTTAAATATCTTAAGTATCTGTATACATTTCATTTGCTCAGTAGATTTTTAAAATTTATTTTGGTTTGTTTTTTTTTTTTGGTTGTTATTTGTTGTTGGGTACTAAGTAAGCAAAGCCTTGAGGCACATTGGCCTTGCAAAATCTGTTACTATGGCGATCTTAGCCTTGCTTAAACTTTAGGTTAGAATAGGGACATCTATCAGTGTGACAGAAATAAGAGAAACAGCAAGCAGGACATGTGAATTAGACTTCAAAGGTAAAAAGACCAGAAGGATTTCTTTCAATGAGCAGAAAGGCTATGTGTGAAAGATGTAGGAAGTAGCAAGGGTGCCTTCGGGACCACTGTAGAAGGATGGAGTGAGTGAGACAGACCAGTGGACAGATAGCCAGGTGGAAGCTAGGTAATGCATGTCTGAAATCTTGGTACCTGGAAGGCAGAGGCAGGAGGATGGTGAGTTGACGGCCAGCTTGGTCTGTGCCCTGAGACTTGTCTTTGTGAGTTGTCCTTGTCTTTCAAGGTGGAGTTGGATCTGTCGGTGCTGTAGGTTTTGAGAATGAACATGCCGATTGGTTCCTATGTGACTGCTTATCTCACTGCAGGACATGCGATTTAGTCTTTGAGGTCTTGAAATAAGATGGTAGTCATTGTTTAAGAAGCAGTGTGAACCCTAGAGCTACTTCACTGACAGGCATGACAGCGCTGGGTATGTGATTGGTGTTTAGGTTTCTAGAAGGATGTCAAGCTCCAGCCTTGTGAGGCTCATCAGGACAAAAAGTTTGTTCAGCTTCTCATTTGCTGTGGACCTTCCTTCTCGGCCTGTGACTGCGCTTGTCTCTGAGTTCCTGTCACCTTATTTCACCTATTGGACATGCGGCGTCCTTGGAACATGACTCATATCATGCTGTGTTTTTGTTTCCTGAAACTTACCAAGAGGCCCCAGCCTCAGAAAGGTTATTTGCCTCCTCCAGCTACAACCTAAGTACCTTTCCACCCTGGGATCACACCACCTCAAGGGTGGGCCAGTTCAGTCAACAAAAGTCTGTTTCAGATTGACAGTCTCACCTAAAACCAGTGGAGCTAAGTTTGACGTGCCCAGAGTTTGGAAGGCTCTCCTCAGTTAATGTTGTCCTTTACAGTTCCTACTTCTTCTTTTCAGTTGTTTTGTTTTAATGATAGCTTGATCTTGATTCATTTATAATCCATCCAAGACCTTTTAACTGATTCCCAAAATAACTTCTTTTTGTGTCTGGACCTTTTTCTCTGGTTGCTCAGTTCAAAAAATCTCTGTATCATGCACATGAAGGATAGAGCAAGGCGACTTCTGCTACTTCTCCTGGGGTAAATGTTTGATGAACACTCTAGAAGAGTTTTCTACTCATGGCCGTATGTGGGTTTGACTCTCAAACCATGACACACACATTTAAGATGTAACATCTCATGCAAATACTCATACTCATTTTGATTTCTCATTGTTGAGAAGCTGCTTATATATCTAATAATTTTCTCATTTGCTTTTCCACATTTTAATCTGTTGGTTAACTAGACACAAGATAATAGCCATTTAATTTTAATTAACATTTATGTTTGTGTTTTAAATTTTTCTGTTTGGGTAAAATTTATACATACATACACACATATAGATATATATGCACACATATACATATACACATACACATATACATATTGTTGTTCTGAGATTGAGCCCAGGGCCTCATACTTGCTAGACAAGGACTCTACCAATTAAACTATGCCCCCAGTCCTATTTTATTAAAATTCTATTAGTTTGACAGCAGAGGTCAGCTTCTGAATTGCAGTATTTTTCCAACATATACTGTACAGTATGAGAAGTCAAGTTGTAAGATAATTGTTTAGGGTTTTACTTAGTCATATATGACCTTACCTTTAGCATTTCAAAGTTAATGACACGCCCTTTTTATTCTGTAGGTTTTACAAAATGCACCCGATGAAATCCTAGTAGTAGCATCTTCCATGTTATGTAACCTTCTTCTTGAATTTTCTCCAAGTAAAGAGGTTAGTATTGATTTTTATCTTATATGGCTAAAGTTTAGTCAATTACTGTTTTCTTTTTTCCATTTATTTATTTATTTATTTATTTATTTACGTTTGCAGGACAGAGTTTTTCTGTGTAGCCCTGGCTATTCTGGAACTTACTATGTAGACCAGGCTGGCCTTGAACTCATGAAGATCCATCTACTTCTGCCTCCTATTGCTGGGATTAAAGGTGTGCACCGCCAGCTGGCTTTTCTTGTTTTAAAATAGAGCTTGGTGTTGAAATTTTGGCATTGAGTTGAAGAACTCCTTTTGAGTTGTTTGCTTTGAGTGGAGAAGGAAGTGAGTCACATCTTTTCAGGGCTGGAATTACTTCCCATTACTTTGTTCATTCTGTCATGTTCAGCTTACCAGATGTTACAGAGCCCAGAGCCACTGCAGGAACGTTCACCAAGTCTTGGCTACTTGGGAGGCTGAGGCAAAAGGATTCCAAGAGCCTAAAAGTTTGAGGCCAGCTTGCTTATAAGCGAATAACTAAAAGATATTGCAGTATATAGTTAATAGTCTATACTGAAATTGTAAGTGAAGAAATAATTATAAAAATATAAGTAATAGACTGTTTTCAAACATTATTTACTAAAGACTTGTTTGAAAACCAGGATTGTAAATCATTTCAAGAGAGCAAGAGAGTAACTCCTTGCATCAGAAAATAATACTCAGTGGTGATTGTTTAAGACAGAATGAATATAAGGATTTTTTTTTCTATTTCTATCCTTAACCATTTCCTACATGTACAATGAATTTTAGTGGTTTTTACTGCTGGTACCATCTTCCACCTCCTTACTTTCTTGTCCTCACGTACTGTTTGTGTGTGACCCACTGTGTTTACTTAGAGTTACTTACATGACCATGGATAGAAGTTATTTTCTAAAGCATTAGGTAGCTTGACTGTGGTTACACCACTGAAGAACATGACACCCTTCTCCCCCAGCATCCGTTAACTGACAGTAGACCCACAGGAAGGGGTAGAGCCTTACAGGCCCTTCATACCCATGATGAAATGTCAATTGGCAACCCAGTCTGCAGGTGTTATGGTCGTATCTACAGCAGCAGTGAGTTTGGTAATGGTTATGTCATGTCCAGAAGATTCTTTCTGCTGCATGTTTCCCTGTCCTTTGGTTCTTATGTTCTTTCTGCCACCTCCTATTGTTCCCTGTTTTGGAGGGGGGTCTCTTACTACAGTTTGTATTAAAATATTTTAAGCTCATGGCTTTTGCTCTTCTTCTTTTTTTTTTTTTTTTTTTTTTTGGTTTTTCGAGACAGGGTTTCTCTGTATAGCCTGGGCTGTCCTGGAACTCACTCTGTAGACCAGGCTGGCCTTGAACTCAGAAATCCACCTGCCTCTGCCTCTGCCTCCCAAGTGCTGGGATTAAAGGCGTGCACCACCACTGCCCAGCTTGGCTTTTGTTCTTAATTTAAAAAAAAAAAGCTTAATAAAGAATGGGAGAACACTTTACACAGTTTTACTGTTACATTATTTCTGGTCTGGGCTTGTAGAGCATTCTTACATATGCACAGAAAATGGATTCAGTCCCAACAACAATAACCAAAACTGTGTGTGTTTGTGTGTGTGTCCACCCTGTCCTTTTCTATAATCCTGAGGTGAGGTTTATTGTTTGTTGGACCAAACAATAAACCTGGTAGTTTGTAATTCGTTCTCTGTATTGAAGCATCTGCAGGCTTTGATTTAGGATGGCAGCACTGCCAAGATGAAGTCAGGAATGGTTACTGAACACTGCACTGGAGGGGACAGAGAGCAAGGTGGGCTCACAGAGCCCCCAGTCCTCTGTCTGCAGTAGAGCACTGACCAAGTCTGGACTGAGTCACAGCCAGAGCAAGTCCAGCCACCTGTGTAGCGTCCAGTGAGGAGATGCGGTAGATGATGAGCTCACAGGCTCTCACTGATGCTTTATATTGAGAAAAAGCTTTCCCTTGATCAGCAAGAGAGAGAAATGCTACAAAAACGTTGTTGGGCCAGTTGGCAGAATTGAAGTAGAGAGTTTATGTTGATAAAAGTATTTTTTAATTTAATGTTAACTTTTCTGCACTTAGTAACTATATTGTGATTTTCTGAGGATATCTTTGTTCTTAGGAAAAACACTGAAACAGGAAACAATTATCAGGGGTTAAGGGCATCAAATGGTGAAATAAAATTCATAATGTGAATTAGATACATAGATTGAGAAATATGATAAAGCCACTGTGGCAAATGTTTGGAATACCATAATTTGAATATATGATCTTCAAAGATGTCATCTTGAAAGGCAGTGCCCTTTCCTGAATCTGTACTGCTGAGTTCCTTAAGAGCCTTCTAGGCACCAGGTACCAGATAGCCTTTCAGTATTTATTAATGGGAAGTCTTAATCCTGTGAAGTCAGGAGGATTTTTACAGACTCTATAGAAACCCATTTTCAGCCTGGTATTCAGACTGTAGTCGGTAATTAGGCTGTTCTGGGCACGAGATGTGACGTGACTCTAAAAGCACAGTTGTGCTCTGCACAGACTATGGACGAGTAGTGCCAAGAATATTCCTGAACCTTGCATTCTGCAGTGTGTTTGGTTTTTTTTTTTGTTTTTTTTTTTGGTTTTTCGAGACAGGGTTTCTCTGTGTAGCCCGGGCTGTCCTGGAACTCACTCTGTAGACCAGGCTGGCCTCGAACTCAGAAATCCTCCTGCCTCTGCCTCCCAAGTGCTGGGATTAAAGGCGTGCGCCACCACCGCCCTGCCTGCAGTGTGTTTGGAATGAAAGGAGTAGAGAAGTGAACAGTGCAGTTGTAAGAGTCTGTGAGAAATAGATAGTGTTAGGATGCCTACAGACTCTGTGTGTGTGTGTGTGTGTGTGTGTGTGTGAGAGAGAGAGAGAGAGAGAGAGAGAGAGAGAGAGAGAGAGAGAGAGACAGAGAGAGAGAGAGTCAGTCAGAAAGAGAATGAGACCTTGACCTTGTCTTCCTCAAGGTAACTTTGATGGTACAGTAGTTCCTGCTTTGTGAAGGCTGCTGAGACTGGAGTAAGATGGGGTAGAGATGGTGCAGTCAGTGCTGGAGAAGACGATACTGCGTTTGCAACCTGATGTGGACTCCGGTTTGTTGGTTGGCTTATTCTGTCTTGTTCTTTCTTTTCCAATTAGCCCATTTTGGAATCAGGAGCTGTCGAGCTGCTCTGTGGGTTGACACAGAGTGAAAACCCTGCTCTACGAGTGAACGGGATTTGGGCTTTAATGGTATGTCTCATTGTTGTAATGTCACAACGTACAAGAAATACAGAGGCATTATCAAAGTTGTAACTATATGGCATATGTTTTGGAATTTTCTTTTTCAAAAAGCTAGCTAATGCAGCCCAGTTTTCTAATGACCTTTGGCCTGAAAGAGTCCATGTTCATCTTTCGGGTTGACCTGTAAAGGAGTTGTTTAGTCCTATAACATGCCTTCATCTGGGAACAGAAGTTTGTGTTCTTCTGAATATACTGCCAGTAATAGGGAGCTGCTTATTTTATGCTTGCATGTAGTGACGGTCTTTACTTTCTTTACAGATAGTAAACCAAGGCATAGAATAATTGTTGTTCTGACACAAAAACTTTCACGTTTATGGTGTACATGGTTTAAAAGATAGTTGTTCTGAAGTAGCTGAATTGAGCTAATGTAAGCATCACCCATGTAGTTAGCATATTTTGTAGAATAGTTACCTTGCCAAATACTTAGTAATTGAACAGTTTCTAGTAAACATAATAATAGCTTATTAAGTTAGGAGGTCAGAACCATTCTTCTCAAGATTATTAAAGTAAACATCATTGAATTTTTATAAGGAGTGAACCTTCATGGACTTTCAAAAACATACTAAGGGTATTTACAATTTAGTTGCTGTGTATCAGACCAAAGCTAGGTACTTTATATTTGTAACTGCTATTTTAAAATCAATATTTCATTACATTTACTTAGTAGGGGAGTGTGCGCACATGCCAGAAGTGACAGGGCAACTTTGGGGCAGGGTCGGGTGAGTCCCCTCAGGTCATGGGGGTCTGTGTCTTTTACCTGGCTGTGCCCTGTTGCTGGCCTGCGCTGGCTCTTGTTTGTTCTCCTGTGATGTATGTACCTTACTTACTGCTGGGAAAGTATTGCTGGGTTATTGATATGAATTTAGGCACAGAAATTATAATCTCTGATTATTTCTTAGTGATTTTTCTCCTTAGTACAAGTTGTAGCTCTTCTCAAAGCACCCCCCAGGCCTTTTGACTTAGCATCCTTTTACCTTATCTCCTCTTCAGGACCGATCTCCCAGTGTGAGTTCCTTTACACTTCAGTCTCAGACACCCCTTCAGTAGGAGAGCTTACTCAGAAGTCTGTATGTCCACATGTATGTGACCTACTCCCCAGATCTCTCACTTAGCTAGTCTGTGGGACTTGACTTGTTGAGGGCTCCCTGACTTGCACAGGTTTGTTGCTGGACCCCAAATGAGTCGTCTCATTCTGTGATCCGTCTTATTCTAGTCAGTCTCCATACCACCAGCCTCTACAGCCTCTGTTCACGAAACGTAAAGCTATAGGGTTACCTTTGGCCTGGGTCTCTGATGGCCAGCAAGTGTTCTTTTGACTGTCATACCCGTATCGTTGATAACTTTTTTCTCCTATAGGTCTCAGCTGCTTAATTAAAATGAATACCTGTCTAGAGATCAATAACTGACATATAAACCACCAATTTATAGGAAATTGTTATAGCACATGTGTGTCTGTGAAGTGCTATTTGCCATTTGCTGTCTGTTTTTTGTTTGTTTGTTTGTTTTTGTGGAGAGAGAGAGAGAGAGAGAGAGAGAGAGAGAGGGAGGGAGGGAGGGAGGAAGGAGCAGAGGAGCAGTTGCACATGTTTGGAGTAAACTGAGCTAATCTAGTATATGAACTAAAAAATAAGTAGAAACAAAGTAGCCACTGGCCATCTGAGCTGCCAATAGGCTTATAGTCAGGGCATACCTCCCACCGATTGAGAGCTTCCTGCGTGACAAGTTGTTAGTGCTCTCTATAGACAATGAAGAGGAACCAGAAAAATAGTATGACCAATCCAGCTTCCTTCTGTGCTTTGAGTTCTATTAAAATAAAATTTAATACAGTGACCATAGACATGATTCTTGTAATTTCTTTAATCCTTTTAGAATATGGCATTTCAGGCGGAACAAAAAATAAAAGCAGATATTTTACGAAGTTTGAGTACTGAACAGCTATTCCGGTTATTATCAGATTCTGATATGAATGTGCTGATGAAGACATTGGGACTTCTTAGAAATCTCCTCTCCACTCGGCCTGTAAGTACCACCCTAGGATTCCATCTGAGCTCACTGCATTGCTCAGCACCTGTGATTGTAAGCAAAATGCTGATCATTCCAGAGAAGCAAGTTCCCATATGGATCTGTCATTTGAATGGGTGCTCTGGGGACTGCCAATCTATAATCCTCCACCTGCCATCACTGTCTGGTGTCAGGTCTCCCTCTCCCCATGTTTGATGTGTACCCGCCTTGACTTGTCACCACTGTTGCCTGGTTTGCTGACCGGAGTGCATCTTCTCATCGACCAGATCATTGTCTCTGCGGCCTCTGTTTGTTTCTTATTTGAAAATTCCTTTCACTGTCATTCCACAGACACACCTATCACCTGCTCACATGTCAATGTCATTGGCGAGAAATGGTACATGAAAGAGTATGAGATGCTGAGCCTTGCTAGTGGCTCACTCTGGGCCTTCTCTGATAGTCCCTGCCCATCATCATCAGTGACTCTCACGTAGATAGAGAACAGGAGGTTCCTTCTCTGCCTTACTTGTCTTTTCAGTCCTCCTTACCATACTTGTACTCTAAGACCATAGCATTGACCTACATCATAGTTTCCATGTCTTTTGCTCTTATTCCTCATTTTGTGCTTCTTGAGTCTCAGTGCTTTTAGTTCTTTTATAGTACACACATACACACATACATATACATACACACATGTACACATATATATATACTTGCACACATATATACACATATATATTCATACAACTTAAATACACATACATACATATACACACACACACACAGAGTGGGGACAGCTTTAGAAGAACACTAAACACTGGTCTGTGGAATCTGTATGCTGTATTGTTCTGCTTGAAGCAGTTGTGTATCATGTAACTTTGAGAAATGTTCTGTAAGTCAGGTGTTGTTTACATGGCCTATAATCCCAGTGCTAGCACACTGTCCAGGATTCATGATCTTGATCAGCTGCATGAGACATTCTCAGTAAACTAAACCAAAGGAAAAGAGGCCTTTTGGGGTCTTTTGCTTTGTCTCCCAGATGGTAATTGTGGATTTCCCCGTTGTTTTACAGCATATAGATAAAATAATGAGTACTCACGGAAAGCAGATTATGCAAGCAGTCACTCTGATTCTGGAAGGGGAGCATAGCATTGAAGTCAAAGAGCAGGTATGTGTAGTGGAGAACCTTCTGCCTGTAAGTACAAAGGTAGACCTTGTAAGTCTTCTTGTCCTGGAGACAGGAAGGAAGGTTCTCCTTTCTTGTGTGATTTCCTTCCCTGAAATAGAGGAAAACATGGCCAGAGTCTGCAGTTTGCTTGGCTGTATCACATGCCACATGCTCTGTCCCGTCTCCACAGGAACAGTCTGCTTTAGCACACTGGACTTAATGCTTCCTCTAGTACTGACTGTCGCCTTCTCTGTCACTATGGTCTCATCTCAAACCCACTACTCCCTGAGCGATAATTCCTTGTCCTGAAGAGTTTTGGTTTCTTTACTCTTGAGCATCTTCAATTCTTGGTTGCTATTTCAAACCCTTTTTTCTATAGGATATATTTGGGAAGGTATAAAAGTACAGGAGCTATATTATCAGGGAGTCAGTTGGGAGTTACTGTCTACATTTTCTAAAATTTATCTAAATTAGAAGTTGTGTATATTTTATTGCATGACAGAAATAAAGGTCATCTGCCAAGATGTTATCAGAGTCTGACACACTATTAGTGTTTGCTTTCCAGACATGGTTGGTTGTAAAAATGACTATGTTCATGTTCAGAATTTCTTGAGAGGTATGTGTGTGTGTGTGTGTGTGTGTGTGTGTGTGTGTGTGTGTGTGTGCACGTGCGCGCGCACACACGTGTACATGAACAAACACATACAATATTATGCATGTGAGCATATGTGAGAGAGAGACATTTGTCCAGTACTGTGACGGAGCGTTGGCTTACCTTTTGAGTTCCTGCACATCGGAGAGCTTAGGACTCAAGAGCCGGGCATGAATTTAATTGTGGGAAAAAAAGAGTTGACTAAGTCATTTTAAGACAAATATCTTAGGTGATTGAAAATTTACAAGTAAACTTTAATGAGCAATAACTTAACACTGGAAGTAGTTGAAATGAAAGCCAGTACTGGGACACAAGAATGAAGAAATACACTATTTGGGAAAAAATGCTACTTGGAAAGTATACAGATGTATTCTGTCTGTAGGGACAGCTTGCCTGGATAGAATTCCTCCAGTCTGAAAAGAAGCAAGCCATAAAGGTCAAGCCAGGATTTATATATGGGCAAAACAACCAACAACAGTATGCTTTCACAGAACACTAATATAGATATGGACACTCAGAGAATTTGGAGGTGACCCAGAAGTAGGTATATAGGGGGCTTAAACTTAGTTGTTACTTGGAACTTCAGTCCTCCTCAAAAGCATTTAGTAAGTTATTTTTATTGGGCATTTATTAAGCTGTACACATGTGCAGTTTACATAAGTATGCATAAGTTTTCACAGGTGCAGCTACTACCACTGCAGTTGAGGTAGTGAATATACCCGGTTTTGACCTTTTATTGGAAAGAGGACAAGTTTGTCCATTCATATCATTCCTAGTCAACAGGGCACTGGAATACGGCAAGCAAAATAAATTAGGCACAGAGATTGGAAAGGATGAAACAGAACTGTTCCCTAGACATGAGGAGCTGTGTAGAAAATAGTATCTGCTTATTTTTTTAAAAATCTAGAACTAAGTTAAGCAAGGTGACAATATAAACAGGTTGTTTTCTCCACAATTAAGCAGTGAGGGATTAGTAATAATACTAAAAGCAACATTTGCACTAGCTTGTGAAAAACAAAGTACCTAGATTTAAATCTCATAAGGGTCTGCATCCTGAAAGTTCTAAGACTCTGATAACAATAGAACTAAGAGTTAAATAAACAGAAAGATATAAAATATGAACAACATTGGGTCTCCCTAAATGGCTACAGACAACATAATCCCAGTCATGATCCCAGGATAAAGATTAATATAGTGGTGAATTACCAGTCTTTCAATTCCTAAAATTTCTGGAAAGTAAAAAGAACTAGAATAGCCAATTCTGTTAAAAAAGAAACAGAAAACAAACAAAAAACAAGTGGAAGCTCCCTGTTACCTGATTAAGACATAAAATCTCAAGACAGTATATCATCAGCATAAAGATAGAACCAATTAGAAAGTCTGTAAATAGACTCACATGTGTATGGTTTGTAATAATTTACAGAGTCACTGAGAAAATTCAGTGGGAAATGGATGTCAGTTTTTTTAAAGGTGAAAAATTATTAACTTTAAACTTTATCTCATACATTAAATAAAGTTGTAATCATAAATTCATAAAGAGTAAAATTACAAAACTTTTAAAATATAGTAGAAATAATGAAATGTTTAAGATATAATGATTAAAATAGCATTCAAGAAAGATGCATTGATCTTCATGTAGTTGTGAAACTTCTACTCTGTGGAGTGTACTCTGAGGAGCATGAGCCAGCCAGACACCCCACTTGAGGGAAATCACTTTGTGAACACATTGGACACAGTGACTTGTGTCCAAAAGATATAGGAAGCTTTCAGAACAAAAAGAAAACAACTACCGACAGGTGCTCCACAGTAAAATGCCACCACAAGTCCTTTAGAATGACAAGCATTTTGAGGAACACTGTGGCATTTACTTATTTATTTGTGTGGGGGTGAGCATGCTTGTGAGGGCAGAGGACAAGCAGGAATCAGTCCTTTCCTTCTCCCCTGTGGGTTCAAGGTGTGGGACTCATGTGGTTCATCGTGGTGGCAAGTACCTCTGAGCCATGTCACCAGCCCTAGAGTGACAACTGTTTTTAAATGGCCATTTGTACAATTGCTAGCAAGCATGCAGTGAGAGTGCAAAATGACACACTTTGAAAAATGATATGTCATTTTTTTAAAAGATTAGCATATACAGTCACTCTCAATATCTGTGGATGATTGATCTTCCCCTTCTCAGCACATGGTACCAAAGTCTCATTCTCTTGTCCCATATATAAAATGAATGGTATAGGACTTGTATTTAATTTGCACGTATCCTCCTGTACACTCTTAAGTAATCTGAATTACTTCTTGTGTAACAATGTATTACATACAGTATTGTTTAAGGAATAATAACAGGAAAATATATACACACACTCACTACATAAAGTTTTTCCTGCATCAAGCCTTATCCGTAGGATCATCGTATTGGTGACACCCACACAGCACACAGGGGAGGAGCCAGGTATGAGGTGAAGGGGTCAGGAGGAGAACCCTGAAAGAGAATTTCTGCTTGGACAGCTACTGTCCTTTCGTGGAGATTTCACAACCCTATACCCTAAATTGCCCTGTCCCTGAGGCATTCTCCAACCTATGGACAAGCACTGGCTAAGGGGGGGTGGGAGAGGGTGGCGGAACCCATAAAACAAAACAAACAAACAACAACAACAAAAAAAACGAATGTAGCACTGAATTAAATCCTTTTATGGGCCCATCAAAAAAATTTTTTTTTCCTCCAGAATTTTTCCATCTGTGGATGTGGAATTCATAGTCCACATCTGTGGATGTGGAATTCATAGTCCACATCTCTGGATGTGGAATTCATAGTCCACATCTGTGGATGTGGAATTCATAGT
>NW_021620534.1:553029-563683 GCF_004785775.1 Grammomys surdaster | reverse complement strand
GGATGTGGAATTCATAGTCCACATCTGTGGATGTGGAATTCATAGTCGCGGTCCAGTTGTTACCACACAGCCCCCTAGTCCTCCCCAGGTATTAATTCATATATAAGATGAAAGCCTATTTCACAGAAATCCTGTCAATATGTATAAGAATTTTTATTCATAGTCACCAGAAACTATAAACAAACCGTATGACACTCAAGAAAGTAATGTGTAAACTGTGGAAAACTGATTTGCAGCTGGGGCAGTTGGAATAACACAGCAGACATGTTTTGATACATTCTAGAGCTTGGACAAATCTTAGGTGCGTTGAACCACATGGAAGAAACCAAGCTCAAACCCCAGCATGTTAGGCAGTTGCACTCACACAATGAAAGAAAGCAAACCAAAGGCACTGCTGGACCTGGTCAAGGAGGTGGAAGTGGTCTCTCCAATTTTCTGCAAGAATTTGTAGTGAGCTAATACTATTGTCTGTCTTCAGTCTTGGTGGACTGTTCCAGTGAAGACTCTAGGGTCTAATATTTCTTCTGTGTTCAACTCAGAATCCAATTTCTTTAACAAGAGGAGGACTATTTAAGGCTATTTCTTCTTGAGTAAAATTTGGCATCATAAGTCTCTAAAGGAGATCTTCACTTCATCTGAGTTTTCAAATTAGTGCCATAAAATTGATTATCGTGTTCCCTTGTTACCTTTTATATGTGTACAGTGTTCCATAGTGTCACCCTCCTGTTTGGGGAAAGGGTGAGGTAGTCTTAATGTAGTTTAGGCCAGAACTCCCTATATAGCCCTGAGTGGCCTCAAACTCTTGGCATTCTTCCTGCCTCAGTTTCCCAAGTACTGGGATTCAAAGGTCGAAACCACCTCCTCTCTTGTTCCATGTGTTGTTGTACCTTTTTACAGATGAGCCTGACTGGAGTAGTTTAATTGATCTTTTCAAAGATTGTCTTCAGTTTCATTTTTATTATTTTTTCTGTCCTCTTATTTCAGAGTTGGTAAACTTTCTGTAAATGGCAGGATAGAAATTTCATTTTTGCAGGGCTCTGCATTCTTTGTAGTAACTGCTATCAAAGCGAACTGATATAAGTAGACATATTTCCCTTGTTCTCAGTATTTGAAGAAAATATTCTTTTACCATTGAGTATGAGAGAGGTGTAGGTTTAGATAGATCCTCTTTATTAAGAAAAGAAAAGTTTTACCTAGTATATTGTGTATTGACTATCAACAAGTAGATACTGGAGTTTTTCCCCATCAGTTTTTCTGCAGCTGCTGAAAATTATTTTACTGGTGCTGGCTCTCCCCTAACAGCCCCTGGCAAGAGGCGTGCATGGCTGTGCTTCAGCAGAACTCCATACTCAAATAGACAAGGTATTGGAGTGTCTCATAGGCCACAGTTTGACAATCTCAGCTTTATTTTAGTGATGTTCAGTTGTTCATGCTAGTGGATTATGCAAACACTAGTGTGTGCATGCATGCATGTTTCTGTGTGTATTACAGTCCGGCTGTCTAGTTCATATGTTGAGTTGATTTAGTTCAAGAACTAATTGAATGTCTTTAGTTTTCTTGTATCTATAGAAATATTTATAGTAAGGTTTTTGGTTTTATTGTTTTGTTGTTGTTTTTTGAGGCTCATAGACCTATTCTGATGCCCCCTCCCAAAAAATCAATTTCCAATCCGTCTTACTGAAGGTGTCTTCTATAATTTTCCTTTATAGTCTCGAGTAAGTAAGAGAGGAGTAGTTCTTCCCCAATGAGGCTTAACATGTTTATGTTTCTTCCTTTCCCCAAGAAGATTTGGCCTTTTAAAATTCCCATTCATAGTCAGTAATTTTCATGATTTCCTGTTAGGCTGCTCTGGCCAGCTCAGTCTGAGACTCTCTGAGGGAAAATGGGGAAACAAGACGCAGGGATGGAACCTGTGGCTCTTGTATTCTGCCTCCTCCCTGCTCCCTGCCAGGCTTCACCTCTCTACAGATTGCTTGGCCTTGCTCTGGGCATTTTGGCTTTGTCCTAGTAAATCCTGGTGATGCTTGTTTAGGGAGGATTGTCTCACCTACGAGTTCACCTTCTATGGCTTGTGAAATCGTTTTGTAATCAGCACAACAAAGGAAGAGCTGAAGTAAAGGAAGGCGGATTGTTTCCACATGTAATGTCAGTATGCCTGACATTAGTGTATCTGGTATTAGTATTAGTATTAGTGTATCTGGTGTCAACAGATCTGGATGGAAAGACATGGGTAGGAGAAGGTGAAAGAAAGGATTGGATACTCACTGTCCTCTAGTTGAACTGAGATCAAAATGTGGGCAGAACAAATCATTGCTCCCGCGATTCTGACCTTGAGTCCCTGAAATCAGTTGCTGTCATCCCCTTTCCCATGACCCCGTGAGTTAACTGGAATGGCCCTGATTTCAACACTTGGAATGTTGAGTTAGGAATATTGCTGCAAGTTTAAGGTCAGTCTGGGATACATAGGGAAGCTCTACAACAAACACACATACCACACACAAGTAGAAGGCTACTGAGGCAACCTGGCAACCTGGATTGTTCTCCAGAATCCACACAAAGGTTGAAGGAGACCTGACCCCACACAGCTGTCCTCTGACCGTCTCATAGGCAACTGTGCCACACCCACTCACATCAGCCTACCCCAGAAACACTCCACGAGTAATTCTCTTATTAGAAGGAATTTCATTTTTTAAGTACAAATCCATTGTTACTGCTTTTCTTAGGGAACTGTTTGCTAATCTGTCACACACCAAGACATCTTCCTCAAGCCATTGCTGTCACAGTTCATCAGGATCCCACTGCCCAGGATTAAATATTTCCCTACGACCTGCTTAGGCCTTGAATTACAGAAGCTGTATTTTCTATCTCTTGTGTCCCAGAAGCAGCCTTCTTTGATTTGTATTTCATATCTTACTCCCTAGTGATCCAGTTACAGCTGTGTGTTAATCAAAGGGAAATAAAGTCACGGACCCCTCAAGACATTTGAGGTCTTTCTTCCATAGCTTAAGTCAGTTAAGTCTTATAAAGGAAAAGGCTTAGACTGGGAGAACTTGAGTCTGTGCCCCATCCTCAGCTGTCTTTGATGCCTGAGCTGCAGGATCATGTTGTTGCTTCCTTCCAGAAGCTTCCCCTGGCCTTTATAGTACTCAGCAACTCTTGTTTTCTTGGTTCCCTTTTGCTTCAGTGAAGTACAGTTGTTTATGTAACCGTGTCAAAGACAGGGTATCTTACTCCCATCTTCCCTGGATGCCCTGCAGAAGACGAGTCTATGCTAGGCTCCATCTGGCATTGTATTGATTTGCCAAGTCCCTTCACCTTTACCTTAGTCCTGGCTGCAGAAAATGGAGCATCTGGTAAGCGTGGTCTCTTCTACTGATCAGAATCTCTAGTTGCCAGTGCTCTGTCAAAATGTACTGTCCCACCAGTTGGCATAGGGTCCTTCCAGTCTCCCTTCATCAGGCCAACTTGGACCAGAATTCTTTACACATACATATTGCTTCTTTTTCTGTCCTTTAAAAACCATCAACATGTTCTAATTGTGGTAGCCAGTGTGGCACATAGACAGGTTCAGGCATGAGCTTGGGAGCAAGTTGCAGATGGAGACCTAGGAAGGGAGGGGAGTTGCAGCTCCTAGGAAGCTTCTAGCGGTGAGGCTGCAACTTCAAAGAAAGGTGGGGTCGGTCACAGAATCTTCTTGGAAATGAGTTTCTAAATTTATTGTCTTTGTAGTAGGAGTTTGGTGGAGCCAGGAACCAACCAGGCTCTTATGAATTCTAGTCAGTAACATTAGTGTGATGGCACAGCCGCCTTTACATGGCTGTGGCTTAAAGCCCAGCAAGAAACCACTGAAGTGTTTGACTTCTTGTTTGCATAAGGTACACTTTTCTAGGCAGTAATGACAGGAGATGAGAATTAGGGCGTTGATAGAACCCATGAAAAGTTGTGTGCCTTCCAGTGAGCCATTTCTCATCATTTGGAAACTTTCTTTTTAAATTTTATATTATATATGAGTGTTTTGCCTGAACATGTGTGCGTGCGTGCATGTGCGTGTGCGTGTGTGTGTGTGTACACATGCTATGTGTGTCCCTGGTGCCCACAGAGGTCACAGAGAGTATCATATCCCCTGGAACTGGAGTTATGGGTTGTTCTGAGCCACCGTGTGGATCCTGGGAACCAGACTTGGGTCTTCTACAAGAGTAGCACATGTTCTTAACCACTGAGCCATCCCTCTAGCCTCCTGAGAGAGCTTTCTTGATCATTGGCTCTTTGTTCTTTTCCAGACACTGTGCATCCTAGCCAACATTGCAGATGGGACAACAGCAAAAGAGCTCATTATGACCAACGATGATATCCTGCAGAAAATCAAATACTACATGGTAAGCCTCAGTCCCTCTTACTGCAGAACTAGAAGACAAGGGCTGTAGCATTGTAGCTCAAACAAACTGCAGAAAGAAGACTGTAACAAAGTCACAGTGTGTAGACTAAAGTAGAAAGCAAGCCCAGCTCCTAGAAACAGGTTGCCAGCAGTGTGAGCACTCCTGCCAGCTCTCATCCTGGTCTTTTGCCCTTGCCTCCCTCTTACTGACGTTTTGAGCTCTTGGTTCTCCTCAGTCCATCTCCCTCATGTCTTTCAACCCAGTGGTGATAAGCCCTCCAGCCATCTGATTCCTTGTTTCCTTGACATACTTACTTCCAAGTACAGCCTACACCTACTGCTCTGTCATTGTCATCATGGGAAACCACCAAGTTAGCACCCACATCTGATGCTTAACACCCCCATCTTTTTTCATTTTGTCCATTTTCACAACTGCGTTCTAACCATGAGGGATGTCTCCCCATGCCCTTCCTCCGGCACAGCTGTCTTCTCTTTGCTGGACATTTCATAGCTCATAATTGAAGGCATAGAACTGAGCTGGATGGTTCGTGTTTACAAACCTTGTCTAGTGTCCTTCACTGATTTTCTAGTAAGCTGTGCCTCCATTCTGCCCCGAATAGAGTCATACTTTCTCCTTGGTCTTTTACGCTTAACTCTGCAGTCCCTGTCACTTTGTGTCATCTTACTGTTCAATGTACTAAAAGAACAGAAGACGAAGTCCACATGCCCTCACAGCCCAGCTCTGTTGTGTTGAGTTCTTGTGTGTTGGCCTAGTAAATACTGTGGCCCACTCATGGTACTGCTGATTCATTTAATTCTCTATCTCCCAAATGAAACCACATTCTTTCCTGTCTCAGCTCCTTTATCTGTTCTGACTTCTCCACCAGGGACACTTCTTTACCCCACTCCTCACCCTTCAGATCCCAGCTGAACTGGTACTTCATCTCTGGGGCTTTCTAGTGAGAGCTTCTGTAACATTGTTCTCTTTAGAGCAGCTTAGTCAGTTGGTGATGTGTCTCTGTGCATCTACTGTCTCCGTCAAAGTGAGCAGAGTCAGTTACGTGCACAGTCTGTATCTACCATCCTTACAGTACCTAGCCCAAATATCTTCTCAGTGTTTGTTGAGTAAAAACCTGTAACTTGAACTGGTAATGCCCTTGTCTTTTCATTACCATGTAGCATCTTCTGTCTTTTGAAAGTTCCTTAGTGTTAGAACATCTCCAGTGTACACGTCCCTGGGCTCACTCCGTAGCACTGGAAGGAAGGAGCCTGACTTCTCCTCTGCTCGCTGAGTCATCAAGGTATCCATCAGTTTTCATACTGCTATTCAAAGCCATTTTTTCCAAAAGTATCTTCTGCATATTTTCACTCCTTTCTTGCCTCCAAATTTGTTCTAACCTACTTACTCTGGCTGTCTCCTCCTCACTCACTGCACCTATTGTAGGAAGGTCTGCTCTCCCACATTGCTGGTTTGCAGCTTCGGCCTCACAGCCGAGCCTCCTAGGGAGCTTTCACAGCTTGCCTTATCCTTGTCCTCCCAAGAGTCTAATGAAATTCTGGGATATGACAAAGTTAGCCAGACCACGGGCCTAGCAGACTCTCATCTATGCCATGGTTTGTTTTTCATCTCTGCAAGTTATTTTAAAAGGTGTATCTCAACCCTGGACTTCCCTTCAGGGCTCAGGACCTGGTACCCTCCAACCTACTCAGCATCGTCTCATGCTGTCCAATGGCCCATTGGGGTTGCTTTTTATAAGTTAGTGTCTCTCCTAAGCTGTCATGTCTCCTCCTCTGCCATCTACAACGGTGCTCAAATCAGATGCAAAGTTGACGTTTTTTCCAGTCCTGTCCACACATTTGTCTAGATGATCAGCAAGTCTTATGAACCCTTTCTCAAATACCAGTTTTGAATCTGTTTACATCGTCCTATTGCTACTGCCCTGACTGGAGTCCATGCCGGTGTGGCTCCTGTCTGATGGCCTTGTCTGACTATGGTGGCCTCCCAGAACTGCACTCCAGTTCCCTCAACCAAACCAAAACACTAAAACTGTGGCTCAGACCTTGTATCTTTTAAATCCTTCAGAAGCTTCCTCTGAATGCAGCGTGAAAGCCATGGTCCCTAGTCTAGCCTACAAGGGCCTGTAAGCTCCGTCATTCTGTCATTCTTCTTTTCAGAAGTAGTATCAGGAGAGTAAACTATTTACAGACTGTGTACCCATCAGATCCCCTCGAGAAGTTGTCTTTTTGGAGTTCTCAGCCTCGTGGTTTTCATACATCTAGCTCCTTCCTTTTTTAAAGCCTCTATTTAAATGTTGTTCAAAGAGATCTTCATGTGTGCTCACCTGTTAGGTTCCCCTCCAGCTTCCCTTGTAAATGAACGAGGACAGATTCATCCTTGGTAGTAAATACTCTAAGTTCATTTGTTCAGTTTACTCATTCAGTCTGACGCTGGGCGCAGATGACAGGTTTTAGTCTCTTTTGACTTAATGAGCATGAACTGAATATTTCTTTAAAATCATTGACAGCAAAAGAAGAATCACCAAAAACTTCTGGTGGAGGAAGCCACGCCCAGTCCTTTGCCTTGGCTTTGTATGTGTATAATCCTGCTTGCAGGGATAAGTCTGCTAGAAATCCTTGAACATATCATGCAGTCGGTGTTCTTTCAGGTGTATATTAATTATTTAAGGCCTTTAGTTTTTTAATTTCTTTATTTGATGTGTATGTGTATGATTGGGTATATGTATATGTACCACATGTGTGCCTGGTGCCCTCACAGGTCAGAAAAGGGCATTGGATCCCCTGGAGCTGGGATTATAGGGAGCTGTGAGCTGCCATGTGGGTGCTGAGAATGAAATCTGGGTCCTCTGGAAGTCAGCAAAGCTTTTAACTGCTGAGCTATCTCGCCAGCCCTCATGTAAAACCTTTAAAATGGACAAGAAGGGAAGTAATCTAAAGGTTACTTACTGTTTATTGAGTCATCTTTTGTTTATGAGAAAGCATTCTATAGAGAAAAACAATCCAACTTAATTAGAAGAAGCACTTCCTGGAAAATAAGTGAGACTCATGTGTTAGAATATAAGGCACCTTAGTCATCCTTGTGACATTTGATAAGTCAAGTCTCAATTTGAACTAGTCCTTTGGGATATTCTTAGAGAAATAAGACTAATGTCATTATTCCAGAAGCCAAAAGCATTCTGTCATTCTTATTTTCAGAAGTAGTATCAGGAGAGTAAACTATTTATAGATTGTGCTTAAATCTGGTCATTCATGAGCCTCCTGACCGTAGCCTCGTTTCCTAACCCCGAGGAATTGTTGGACTATTTGAGCAAGATAGTAGCTGAAGAGCTAATATGAAGTCTACATCCAGTTCATCATCTGCCAGCGACTGAGAGCATGACATGTTAGGTGTCCACTCATGATGCCAGTGACTGAGAACACAGGCTAGTCACAGGCATAGAGTTGTCAGGTACCCAGTTCATTGCTTCCAGTGCCTGAGAGTGCTCGGCTGGTTGACAGTGTAGAGCTGGTAGGTACCTTTGTTTCAGGGAGCATGTGTTAAAAGTGCAGACTTTCCCCCGTGGCCTCAAGAACCATTCTGTTTGACCACTGGATGCTCTTTTTTAAATTTTATTGTCTTTTGGCAAGGGCTCTACTGCTCTGTGGCCAAATTTCCCACCACTATCAATTGCTGTTAGCCTGACCTTTACTCTCTTTAATGTTAACTTTATAGCTCCTCAGGTTTGTGGCTTCTGGTTCAACTGTAGGCTCTTGGAATAACCTGTAGTATGCCACAAGGAAAACAATATGCAGTGAGATACCCCAGTTTGATTTTTCTTCCTTTTCTATGTCAATAGGGTCATTCACATGTCAAACTGCAGCTTGCCGCTATGTTTTGTATATCAAACCTCATATGGAACGAAGAAGAAGGTAAGATATTGGTGAGGTTTCTTTCAAAGAAAATTTTGGACCAACAGTTTTACATAGGGAAAACAGAAGTGGCTTTGGAGCGTCCCTTGTACACTTGGACCAGCTGGCTCCCAATATTACAGAGTCATCGTGCTGCTGTGACAGTCAGTCTATACCAGCCTCCTGTGTTAGAGAAGGTGGGCTGTGCACCAGTCACTAGTCATTCGGTAGGGAAGAAAGTCCAGGGACGTTCATGTATTTTGCACTCAGAACATTACAGAACAAAATGGAAAGAAGCAAAACCAGATTTAGCCCACAGGCCTTGATACAAAGAGTTGCATGTGGCTCAAGACATCAAAACCAGGCTTCAGTCATCTATTGGAAGATAGAACAGAGCAGTATGAAATTAGAAATGCCACATTGCTATTCGCAGAGGCAGCAAGTACTGGGATGCCCAGGGAGTGGAAAACACAGAATGGAAAAAGTGTGTCCTACCAGAGACTGGTTTGTCCTTAAAGAGTGACAAAGCTTAATGACACAGGGTCTTATGCCAGGCCAAAGAATGTGACCTTGACTCCACAGTCCATGCAAAAACTAACCTATCAGTAGAACCTAGGTTGGACTTGAAGGAAGGAGGGCTCGAGGCAGAGAGGCCAGCTAAAGGCTGTGAGCAAGTTCAGGCATGAAGGAGTCTAGCCACATGGGGGATGGTAGGGACAGAAGGGTTGGCACCAATGATTCTGCTAAAGCTAGAGCGAACAGTGTCCTGCATCGTGGTCTCACTAATCAAGCAGTATCAATGTTTTAGGTTCACAGGAGCGCCAGGATAAATTACGAGACATGGGGATTGTAGATATTCTACACAAACTGAGTCAGTCGGCTGACTCAAACCTCTGTGACAAGTGAGTATCCACATAAAAGGCCTGGCTTCAGGCCACCCTCCATTCTGTTGTGAAAGGTTTGAGCTGTTTTAGTAAGCCGTGCGGCCAGCCTTTTGAAGTGTCGTAGATTGCTGTGCTTTATTCGTAGCTGTGTCAACCAGCTGCGACGTTGGATTTATTTTTACATTTACTAATTCTGTGTTTGTATATGGGTGGGCGCATGTGCAACATGGCACGTGTAGAGGTCAGAAGAGAGCTTGTGTGCTTCTCGTCCTCCTTCGTGTGGATGTAGAGATGGTGGTCAAACTCACATGACTCTTGTCATCAAGCAGCTTTACCCACGGTCATCTCGCTAGCGTAGCTGTGACATCTGAGATGTGAACACTCGTCTTATTCTGGATGAATATTTATTTGGGCCATCTCGGTGGTTATGAAGAGCGTCCAGAGGCTGCTCCAGTGTATTCCCTTGACCGTTAAAATAGAAATGCATGTGGCATTTTAGGGAAGCACAGAGACTAGTAGTGAAGACTCACTAGCTCAGAGCCACAAGTGAGCTCTGCCTTATACCATTGCAAGAGGGAGCCCCTATCCTAGAGAGCTCATCACTCCTGGGAGGGGCAAGAGGTAGTGTCAGAGACCCGGCCAACCTCAGGATAGCTCTCCTAAGCCGGACCCTCGCCCTCCGAGAGATGCTTCTCCTATACTGTCTTAAACCAGCCTTCCTAGTCCTGCTTGCTTCTGAGAATTACCACAGGGCGCATGCTCTCTACATGTGGACATCTCCTAGAACCCCTCTTACCGTGGTGGCTCTGCCTTTCACGTGTGTGCCTGTCTCATGCCCACCGCATGACGTGGACACTGGCTTACAAAGTTGTACTTTCAGGCATTACACATCCTGTCCCATGGGATGTGCCATCCTAGTTCCCTGTCTCCGTTGTTTGGTATTTTCCCAGGAACTACTCCAGTAACTCCAGTGTTCCAGGCATTGATTATAAAAAGGTGAATAACTTGGTGAAGTCGCATACACCTTACTCCTAAGTCAGACAGTGAACAAATAGATATATGTCAGGTGATGGCCGGTATGACAAAGAATGCAGAACATTTCTTTCATATCCTATAGTCAGAAAAGGTCTTTCTGAGGGTACGGCAGCTCATCATGGGCTTGGTTGGAATGAGAGGGTCCTCTCCACAGAGTTCAGAGGGAGACTATTCCAGGCAGGGAGCCCAGTTCAAATGCCCTGAGGTACAGGGTGAATGTCACATGCTGAGGGATATACAAGAAGAGCAGTAGAACTGGAGGGAGGTAATGAAGGGGCGTGTGCATGTGGGAGGAGCCAGACCTTGGCAGATCTCAGAGTTTTGCAGGCTCTTGGTAAGGATGTTGACTGTTTTATTCAGGGTTCTGAAGGGAAGTTGTTAGAGAGCTTTGAGTGAAGGAGACATCGGGGTCTGCAGGAACTGCTTACAGACTTCATAGGACGTCAGGGTCTGC